>NC_133107.1:19401941-19461621 GCF_022965805.1 Primulina eburnea
GTGCGAGCTTGATCCGGAACGATCGTGGAGCTTCTTGCAATAAAAATCACCGAAAACTTGCTGGAAAATCGAAGGAAAGGGGCAACTGCTTTTCTCTCAAGAACCCTAGGTTTTGTCTCTCAAAAATCTGAAAAATAAAATGTGTAGGTGTGTGTGTTGTGTTTTTACTGTGAGTGTGTGTAGTGGTGTTGCGCTTGTGTTTTAGAGTAATTTAGGGAATTGATTTGCTTAATAAAAAAATTACCACTAAATAAAAGTTAATCAAGCACTAACTTAACAATTCCCTTAATTGAAATAAAATACTATATTTCTTAAATTCTCCTTTCTAAAAAAATAAATTGCACAAAGCCAACTTTAAAAGTTTTAAAATTCTAAACTCACTAAGTAAATCAATTAGACTCAAAAATGCTAAAAACATAATATTTATTTATAAATGCTCCAAACTCAACTTAAAATAAATACCACATTTTAAAATTGCCAAAATCGTCACCGGTCTCTATTCCTCAGTCTCGCATCGAATAATCGCTGAAACATGAAACTCGAGAAACATTTACAGTGCATCACAAAGCATAATTAATTTAATAATGCAAATTTCATAAACATGCAATCCTATGCGAGGCTTGATCCGGAACGATCGTGGAGCTTCTTGCAATAAAAATCATCGAAAACTTGCTGGAAAATCGAAGGAAAGGGGCAACTGCTTTTCTCTCAAGAACCCTAGGTTTTTGTCTCTCAAAAATCTGAAAAATAAAATGTGTAGGTGTGTGTGTTGTGTTTTTACATGTGAGTGTGTGTAGTGGTGTGTGCGCTTGTGTTTTAGAGTAATTTAGGGAATTGATTTGCTTAATAAAAAAATTAACCACTAAATAAAAGTTAATCAAGCACTAACTTAACAATTCCCTTAATTGAAATAAAATACATACTAATTTCTTTAAATTCTCCTTTCTAAAAAAATAAATTGCACAAAGCCAACTTTAAAAGTTTTAAAATTCTAAACTCACTAAGTAAATCAATTAGACTCGAAAAATGCTAAAAACATAATAATTTATTTATAAATGCTCCAAACTCAACTTAAAATAAAATACCACATTTTAAAATTGCCAAAATCGTCACCGGTCTCTATTCCTCAGTCTCGCATCGAATAATCGCCTGAAACATGAAACTCGAGAAACATTTAACGTGCATCACAAAGCATAATTAATTTAAAATAATGCAAATTTCATAAAACATAGATCCTTAGAAATCATCATAAACTTAAATAAATGATTTAACAATTAAATAAAAGCATGAGTTATACGTGTACTGATTTTGGGCACTACATAACCAAATACGTGTACTGATTTTGGGCCCTACATAACCAACTCTAACTGTTCATTGTGAAAGGAAGTTGATGGTCAGAAAGTAAAAATCAATTTGCAAGTGACTGAAATGATGATATGTAAAGAGTGTTCGATGCAACTTTTAGTGAAAATAAATGGTTGATACTTTTAGTCAATTTTTGGAATAAATATTCTGCATCCATAGAGAAGATCCATGAATTGCAAAACCAGTAGATGACATAACTGAGCTAGAGTTTGGCAATGATGAATATATTACTTCGAGGAAAAAGTTGAATCGTATCTGACAAGGGAGAATATAAAATGATAAATTTTTTTAGGACTAGCATGATATATGAACATGACCAGCCCAAAGTTCTACCCAACCAAAATGTAAATTTTGAGAACAGGGGCAAGCACTATGAGGTATGCTATATTGAAGCAGAGAATTCTAAGTCCAACATGACATGGTTATAATACAAAAAAAAAGTCATGCCGGTTATAACGGCTCGAACTGGTCTAGCAGAAAACCAAGTCCAACCAGACATTACTCAATGAAGGAAATATCTAGCCGTTACCACAATTGTAGACCTATTCAAAAGATATAAAAACTAAATGAGAAGGATGAACGACCTAAACAAAATCTAGTGATAGAAAAAACAAATCACACAAATGATGGGATTCTTCAATCACGAAAAGAAAACTCACTCAAAAACGGAGTCACGCTATCGATTCAACTAAACAAACAACGTCGTGTTATCCCGATCTTTTTGAAACAAGTAATGTTGTGTAATATTCACCTCTAAATTACAAAAAATTTAGGAACAAATATTAACGAAGATAACAATCGAAATTCAAATGAACCTTCAAAGAACTCGTTTATGACAACCCGAGTGAAGAACAATTGACAAACGCCACAAAGTGTTAAATTTTGATAAGTTTGATTTGAGAAACACACAAATGTGTCAACAAAGCTGTTGGGTGCAATAATTGTCCTTGCACCATTACAACTAGCTATAGCTTTTGGTAAAACGGCAAGCGCTCGGTCCTACAAAAGCCAATCTTTGAAATTGAGAGAGAAACTCGATCAATATATTAAAACTCAATGTTAATTCTGAATAATCTTGTTTACAAGGTATAAATATGTTTTTTTATGGAAAAATACATCAAAATCGCAATCTAGGCAAGGGCGTATGGATAGTATGGGTCGCCCGGCCAAGATTATCAGTTTTTTTTATATAGCCCTAGTGTAGTGACGGTAGTACAATTTTTTTCCTTAAGCCCATCCATTACAAAAATAAAATGAAAAGAAAAAAAGAGAAAGTAAAAAAACGATAGGGGAAAAAAGCGCATCTCTCACAGCTTCAGGAGGGCCTGGAAATTGGAATTTCATCTCAATTCTCAACCCTCCTTCATGCGCCACACCCCACTTCTGCCTCTTGTTCTCTCTTTTTCCCAATTTTCTCCTTCTTGCCTATACTCTTTTTACCAGTCACTTTCAAATTCTTGTTACATGTCAGGTATTTCTCTAATCATTTAATTAATTTTTCTTAAGCATAATCCTTCTTGATTCTTGTTAGGTTTCGAGTTTAGATTATTTGGGGTTGATTGGTTTATGTTTTCCCCAAGATTCTTGTAGTTTCTAGTGTTTTTGAATATGAGTTTGGTCTATTCTAGGTTCAAGATTAAAAACTTGCAATAAATTAACTGTATTCTTTTATGGAATCCTATCATCATGAATTATCTATTTAGTGCCTTTGATGTTTGGTTACTCAAAAGATGGACAACATTGTTTTTTTTTTCATCTTTAAATTAAATGAAGAGTATTCTTTTAATTGAAATAAAATGACGTTTATAGGTGTTTTATTTATAGGTGAATCAAAATTTCAAAAAGAAGCATTAACTATTATCTTCATTTAAATTAAAGATGAAAAAAACTTTTATTTGAAATAAAATGACGTTTATAGGTGTTTTATTTATAGGTGAATCAAAATTTCAAAAAGAAGCATTAACTATTATTTCATCCAAAAAAACAATGAGCAGTTATCAAAAAATTCAAATGATCATCTTCCGTCAATGTAGAGGCCCGTATTTCGTATTTTTAAATTTGCAGAATTATTTAAAAATTTTCTCTTTAAATAAATATCATGCATCATTCATAAAATAAACTAATAGAAAGATTTAATGTTCAAAGTAACAGCCGAAGTAAATATTGTTTTCCAAAACCACAACTTATAAATAATTTATCAAAGTAAAAATTGAGTTTGAGCATAAATAGTAAATGATGAAAAGTGAGGTCCTCGGGTTCCTACTACTGCTGACCCAAGCTAGCTCACTAGTCCCCGCCCTCAGCCTCGACCTCATCAGTACCTACAACAATCAAGTCTAGTGAGTCTAAAGAATCAGCATGCATATATCGTGAATAACAAGTAAATATATCATAAAATTTTGTGTAACATAAAAATATCGTATCGTAAAGCGTAAAGAGAAAATCGTGTCATGGATAATTATAAATACGTGCATATCTGAAAATCATACGTAAAAGCTTTGCTCGATAGAGCTCTGTCATAACATATCATCTCGTAATTTTTGATAGAGATAATGTTTCTACGCAAGTTGCCCGTAACATAACATGCACGTCTGATTAGACTAAACCACAGTATACTGGGCAGTAGAGATCATCACAGCCCTTGGACTGGATATCCGTACCCATACATAATCATAAACCGGTCGTAAGTCACCGGGTGAAGCAATTCCATAAGCGTAAGGTGGCCACAAGTCATATCGCATATATTTCAAAAATAAACATTTTATATTTTATGCACGTAATATAATTATAACCCTGTTTTACCAAATGAGTTGGATCATTCCCAGGCTTGCTGCAACCTAATTCTAACATGAGAAACATGCAAATAATCTTGACTTGACAAAGACTTCATAACCGAAACAAAAACGCGACAACTACGCCCAACAAACTTAGTATTCAACCATGGCTTCGTACCAACCCGAACCAACATTGAACCATCGTTTAGCCATGATTAAAATACACCTAAAATAGTGGAAAACATAACCCTAGGGCTGTAATACACGAAAAATGTGAATGGAGGCCAAATTTGTGAAACGCTCTTTCGAGAGTCATTTTGGCACATTGCACCGTAAATTCTCGTACGACTTCTAAACTTAACCAAATCACAAACGACCAAAAACATGACCGTCATAACTTATTGAGGCACTGTCCAATCCAAGGCCATAGGCTAAAAGCCAACCAAGAACTCAAAACAAGGCTCCTGAACCGAAGCCATGCTGCTGTAAAAAATGCGTGACAATAGCTGCGCTTGCTTCTCTTCGTTTAAGAGGCTACTGGTCATTGGGGCTTGAACCACCGACCAGAGTCCCTCACCAACTTCCTAAGGTGTGGCTTGAACCATGGATAAGGGCTAAAAGCCAACCACAATCCAAGCAAACGCCTAAGACGATTCAAAGCTTCACCCAAGAACCCACGTGCAGTACCGTGGGGGTGTTGCTTTATCTTGATGTCTTATCTCATTCCAATGGCCATATGATTGACCATGGCTTGATTTAGACATTATGAGGTATTGTATGAACCATGGATAAGGGACAAAGGCCAACCAAGATCCACCCAAACCCAAAAAAGCCGAAACCACTCACACAAAATCAGAAATATAAAACCGTGGGGCACTTGTCTTGTTGTTGAAATATCTTGATGGGTTCGTGCACCAAGCCTTGAAAGGCTGTCCTGGTCACGTCTAGACATGCCAAAGGAGGGTTCTAACCATGGTTAGAGGCCCTGGGCCATCCAAGATTCGAACACTCCCCTTGATCAATCAAACAACGAAAATCGTGACTCAACTTTGCAACTTTGGGGGAAGTTGCTGTCAAGTCCTTTCTCTCGCGTGCAAGGGATTGAACTAATGGACCAACATGACTCTAACTCACTCTAGTACATGCCTAGGTGCAGCCTTGAGCGTCTGGAACCAAGCCAATCCCTGAAATCACAAACACAAGCCAACCCGTGAAGCACAAGGAAGTGGCCGAGAAAATCTGTGCAGGTTTTTCGAAAAAGAGTGCTGTCAAATTCGATGATTTCTTGCTTCATGAAAATAAAATGGTTTAAAAGTATATATATGACTTGATTGAAGATAAAAGAAACGTATAAACATGCCTGGAAATTGTTTAAGGAGAAAACAAACGCTACGATGAACACGGCGCGGCGGAGACGGATTTTTCTTTTCTTTTCTCTTTGTTTTCTTTTTGATGGTTCACGTTTTTTCTTCTGATTCCTACTGATATTTTCGAAGATATGGGTGGGGAGAATGCTAAGGAAGTGAAGGGGAAGGTTACCAATTAAATGGGGAGTTCGAATGGTAGTCCAATCTTTCTATCCTTGTTGCTTGGGAGATATGGAATGTTATGATAAATTGTTTGATTGAGAGGGTGAGATGGCCGAGATTCTTCATAAAAAACAAGGCAATATTATCGCTTAATTATTAATTGTTGGTGATTTAAAATGAAGGAATTATTCTACCATGAAGGGTTAAAGAAAAGAATAAAAAATGTAGAGTTGCCAACCATGCAAGGATTGATTCTAAGGGTGCCGAAAATTGCTTAATAAATGGAGGTAAAATATTGCTTAATTATTGAATTTTAACTCCTTAAAGTTTTAAACACTTATTATGCATTTTAGTGAAATAATAAATTAATTTAGGATAGTAATTTTCCTGCATGCATGGCTAAGTCTTAAAATAAATTATTAACATGTTAAGTTACAATTTCTTAAATAAAATAGGCCTAGCTTAATTTACCCCAAATGGTTACACATTTTAATTTAGGCTTTTATATAATTATTGGACATAAAAGAACTTATTTACTACTTAACTCCAGTTAATTAAATAAATCTTTAAACATTATTTATCATTAAAATAAATTATTCTTTGGCTTAAATTAAATCTAGGAATATTTTCTTATTATTAAATGTTATCTCAATACTCCAACTCCAGTCCGGCATCACTTATTTAATCGAAAAGATAAAAACTAAACTCCTGCGATTAAAATAAATAATCATGACTTAACAAATTTTAAAATACCTTAAACACTCCATAATATAAAAGAAATCATTTTTAATTTAAATAATAGTAATTATGCATGGCTTATACGTAGTCTGATTTACCGGGTTCTACAACTCTCCCCCCTTAAAAGAAATTTCGTCCTCGAAATTAAAACTTACCGAATAAATCGGGATACCGACTCCTCATTTCTGGCTCAGATTCCCAAGTAGCTTCCTCCTCCGAATGATTAATCCATTGACTTTTACTAGCTTGAATAGTTTTTTCCGAAGCTTCTTCTCCTGTCTGTCTAAGATTTGCACTGGTCTTTCTTCATAAGACAGGTTCGGAGTGAGCTGCAACGGTTCGAAATTCAAGACATGCGAAGGATTCGCCATATACTTCCTCAGCATAGAGACGTGGAACACATTGTGTACTCCGGCCAGATTCGGCAGAAGAGCAACACGATAAGCTAACGTCTCAACCCTGTCGAGGATCTCAAATGGTCCGATGAATCTCGGACTAAGCTTTCCTTTCTTCCCGAATCACATGACACCTTTCATAGGTGCTATCTTCACGAGAACATGGTCGCCAATAGAAAACTCTAGATCTCTCCTCCTCTGATCTGCATAACTCTACTGTCGACTCTGAGCAGTCCTCAACCTATCACGGATCTTGACTACTACATCGGTAGTCTGCTGAATAATCTCCGGACCCAATTCTGATCTCTCCCCTACTTCATCCCAATGAATAGGCGATCTGCACTTTGACCGTACAGTGCTTCATACGGATCCATACCTATAGACGACTGAAAACTGTTGTTATAGGTGAACTACACCAATGGAAACTTCGACTCCCAATTCCCTGAGAAATCGATGACATATGCACGGAGAAGATCCTCCAAACTCTGGATAACTCTCTCTGACTGACCATCCGTCTGAGGATGGAAGGCTGTGCTAAATATCAACTTCGTACCCACGGCTGAATGCAGACTCTTCCAAAAGGAGGAAGTGAGTCTAGGATCTCGGTCAGACACTATAGAAATGGGAATACCATGAAGTCTGACTATCTCTCGGATATACAACTCTGCATATTGAATCATGGTGAAAGTCGTTTTAATGGGCAAGAAGTGTGAGTTCGGGTTAGAGAAAGTTGCATTCTTAGGCCACATCGTTTCTAGCAGCAGTATCGAGGTAGACCCAGCGAAAGTTGCAGCAGTCAGAGATTGGGTTGTACCGCAGAATGCATCATAGATCCGTAGTTTCCTTCGGCTAGCAGGATATTATCGGAAGTTTATTCAGGGATTCTCCTCTATCGCATTTCCACTCACGTCGTTGACAAAGAAGAATGCGAAATTTGTGTGGAGCGACGAGTGTTAGAAGAGCTTAGATACTTGGAAGCAAGCTCTTATCTCAGCACCAGTATTGGCCATGCCGTCATGGCCCAGAGACTTTGTTTTGTATACCGATGCTTTGAAACTCGGTTTAGGCGCAGTGTTGATGCAGCATGGGAAGGTGATAGCGTATGCTTCTCGTCAGTTGAAAATCCATGAGAATAACTAACCTACCCACGATCTAGAGTTGGCAGCCATAGTTTTTGCCTTGAAGATTTGGAGGCATTATTTGTACGGAGAGAAGTGCCAGATCTTACCGACCATAAGAACCTCAAGTACTTCTTTATGTAGAAAGAGCTGAATATGCGTCAGAGGCGTTGGTTGGAGCTAGTGAAGCTGTGACATTAGCTACCACCCGGGCAAAGCTAATGTATTTGCGGATGCACTGAGCAGGAAAGTCGCAGTGATGGCTCATTTGGTGATTCCGAGATCTATTCAGTTTGAGATGTAGAAGTTTGATCCAGAGACATATCCTCGAGGTAGAGTTCCTCGTCTATCTACTTTGACGATTCAGTCTTCTCTTCTAGACCGTATTCGCAGTGGACAGTCAGCAGATCAGCAGTTGGCGAAGTGGAGGCAGAGAGATGAGGCCAAGGGCAGTATTTTGTATACAGTTAGTGACAGTATTATGAGATATCGAGACAAAATGTGGGCTCCTAGCGGCAGTTCTATTCGAGCAGATGTTTTATCTGAGGCCCACATGTCGCCGTACTCTATTCATCGTGGGAGTACGAAGATGTACAAAGACCTGCAGTTGTTTTATTGGTGGCCCAGGATGAAGAAGGATATCAGACTGAAAGGTTCGATGAAACGGGTGAAGAGTGTTTAGAAGGGGGGATTAAATAAACACTGCTCGATTAAAATTATTCTTCGACAAACTGATTTCAGTTGTATTACAAACTGAATCTAAAATATCCTTTCGGTCAACAACAATCAGTTAAACTGAACAAACAGTTGCGGAAAACTAACTGACTGAAAGATAGAGTATCTAATTGAAAATGATAACTGAAAGTAATAACACCACAATTTGTTTCTGGATGTTCGGAGACTTGAATAACTCCTATGTCACCCCTTTTATCACGCAGATAGGATATTTACTAAAAGACTTTGATCAAATACAAAAAGGTGTACTGACCCACTTCAGTTTGGACTTATCACTTTGCCAATACTGAAACTTTTAGTACACAACGCTTTTACAGATCGTAACTGATCTTAGCACAACTTATAAAATTTATCAATCGATTACAAAGTGCTATATAAGCTCAAGAGTGTAGTCTAGAATACTACAGATATAACTGATAAGCGTGAGCTGATTTCTGAATGTAATTGGATATGCGTAACAGCAAGTAAGATAAGATAACTGAGAGTCGGGAGTTTTCTTTAGTTTCTGTCTTCGACTATTTATAGGCTTCCCTCTCAATGGTAACATTAAAGATATTTGAATATTCTAACCGTTGATTGCCACGTCGATATATTCTGACAATCGTACACTGTTCATTCTGAAATGCGGCGAGCCACTACCAGTTGCAGATAGCTGTACTATTTGTCGGTTGTTGCTTTCAACTGATGACGTGTACAGCTGAGAGATCAGCTGGTAAAGATCAGTTGACTGGTGACGTGTTCAGTTACGTCGATCAGTTAGTCAAATTCAGTTGCTGGATTCAGTTGGTAAATCTTTTGTCAAACGCCGGAATTTCGTTTCCAACAATTTCCCCCTTTATGGTGTTTGACAAAACTATGGTGAAAGATACTTGATTTAATTCAAAGTAGATAAAATAATTGAATCAAATGAATTCACATTTCTTCAAAATAAATACAATAGATACTGCTCCTATTGTTTCTTCTGCTGTTCTAAGATCTCCTTGATCACTTCCCTCTTTTTGTAAAACTGCTCCATCTTGAGAGATAGCTTCCCAACGTCAGCAGAAAGAATCTTGACAGAGGTGGAAATGTTATCGATAGCAGTAGTCATAGTGATTTGTAGCAGTTCGACTTTTCTTGACATAAGTGACTCCATACTGTCGACCCGTCGGTTTATAGAGTTTTGAGTGGCAGTCAGGCTTGAAATAATTCCTCTATTTTTCTGAATATCATTGACGGCAAATGAAAGAGCGGTAACAACAGATTTTATATCCTTCAAAGTTTTTAACGATTCCTGATTATCGTCCAACTTCAGAGTATGCGATAATTGAGTGTTTTGAATCTTGGAGATGGCAGTAATCATTTGACTCATACTGTCTTGCATATGTTGAACTTCTTCAAAAATGAGATCAAAATATGATGAAGATGGATGAGATTGTCGAGAAGTGCTTGGTTCACTTGTAGTATGTTTAGAAATTATCAAGGCTTGATCAGTTGAGATTGTTTCAGCAGCGTCTCGAACTGAAGTATCAGCAGTAGTAATTTCTCCTTGATCTTAACTGATTTAGGAGCTGCTAACTGAGTCCCAATCTCCTGTTTGATTTGCACAAACTGACCAGGAGTTATATCCATTTTGGTTTTGGGTGGCATCATATTCTTTGCATTGAACACCTTAAATTTCGATGACCTTTCAGAATCATCAGCCACAAATCCCTTTACTTTCAACAGATAACTGATTTGAACAGCAAAACCTTTGGACTGTTTTGAAGACAGAAACATATTCTTCAGAGTGGTAAAGATAAGGTGCTTCCAGTTGAGCTTGCGATCAGCCATAACAGAAATGACTTGAAACTTCTCCAAGGTGAGGGCAGCAAATGATCCAGCTTTTGCCAAAAGCCCTTTAGCAACTACATCAGCAAGCAACTGAATTTCATGCTTCAGTTACTTCTTAGGATCGGAAACCTTAATCTTCCGTCCATCAGCAGAGAGAAGGGTTTGCATTTCTTCAATATCAGATGCTTTAACATCCGAAAGTTGTGCCAAACCATCAGAAGGTAACGAAAATAATTCCCCAAGAGAGTCGTCAGAGATGATCAACAATTGACCATTGACAGTAGAATTAATGATACCCTCAGAATCAACCATGCCGGTGGAGTAGAAATCCTGAAGTTCTTTGGGATAGATGTCCTGTGAGGATTGTCCCAAAAATGTTCTGAGTCCAGCAGCTTCAAGTTTCTGAAACACCTTCTTGACTTCAGTATCGCCGAAGGATAAGATGGATCCAAAATTGATGGCCATAACGTTCAGCATAAAAGCGGGAATTTGAGTTGCCATCGATAAGTTAATGAGTTCCTGAAACGAAATTGAAGAATAGAATAGTTCTTGCTCTCAAAAGTTTGTGGATAACTGTAAGGTGAAACTGAAATGAAGCGGGTAAAGGTACATATGTACGTGACTATTCAAATTCGGGACACGTGTCAGTCCGTAGAGATTTTAAAAAAAATAGAGTGTGTACGTGTGCCATAAGCGTGTGTACAATTTGAGCGGTTAAAATCGAGTCCACGTCATAAACTGAAATTCATCATGAGTTTAGCAGACAGTCACGTCATTGATTTGGAATAAAATAGATTTAATTAGTTAACTTATATGAGAAGATTAGTGGAATATTCAACTGAACGATCAGTTAGTAAAACTGAGTCCTTTCAGTTGAGAATTCACTAACAACTGTCTTCTCAGTTAACCTCTTAAACCACCATTCCCCCTAAATAGATGCATTAAGGAAAAATAACAATAAAATAAGCCAAATTAATTAAGAAAATCCTGAGGCTTGGTAGAGTAATCATCACTTAAGGAAATGTCCTTTCATTTTCCTCGACTTGGCCTATAAATAAGAGTTGAGGGGTTAGTCATAAGTATCAGCAGACAATATTAAAAAGGATGGAAGGAGCAAGTAGTTCAATCGTCTCTCCCTTTTCTCTTGAATCCCGAAAATATGCTATAGAAAACGAAGTGTTCTATGCCAGTCTTCCCTATTGGGAAGAGTTACAGGAGCTGGAGCTCTTGTACAACACTGGGAGGGTGACCACCTTCAGGCGGAAGGCCCAGTTGAGAGAGGTGCGAAAGCACTTAAATATTTCTGCAGAGGTGGATGTCTTCAAGGAGGGCCACCTCTATCAGCTGATGCTTCGCAAGGAGCTGGAAACTCTTAATAGCATCGCCTCTACTCACAGCTTCTGCAAGACCTCTTCCTCAGCTCTAGCTGTTTGGATGAGAATGTGGATAGCTAGTGTAGAGGAAACTTATGAAAATGTAGTCCTCTTCAACTTATATGGATAAATAAAATGATTATTTTGATGAAGCTTCGTTTTTCTTTGTTTCTGCACTCAATGATTTTAAATAATCAATAGAACAACCGTACAGCTGACATAAGAATCATAAGCAATAACAATTAATTAAGACAAATCAATTAATCCAAGTATATTGCGAAAATGAGAAAACTTAGTCTCAGCCAGAGGTTTGGTGAAGATGTCAGCCGCTTGCTGTTCAGTTGATACGTATTCCAATCTGATGTTCTTCTTTAAAGCATGATCTCTGATGAAGTGATGTCTGACATCTATGTGCTTAGTCCTGGAGTGAAGAACTGGATTATACGTAATAGCAATGGTGCTTGTGTTGTCACAGAATATTGGCGATTCCTTTGCATCAACACCATAATCTTTCAGTTGTTGCTGAATCCAGAGCAGTTGGGCACAACAGTTTCCAGCAGCAAGATATTCTGCTTCAGTTGTGGAAGTTGTTATGGATGTTTTCTTCTTACTGAACCAAGAAATCAGTCTGTCTCCTAGAAACTGACATGATCCACTTGTGCTTTTTCGATCAAGCTTACATCCTGCATAGTCTGCATCTGAATAGCCAACTAAATTGAAAGATGAGTCTTTAGAGTACCATAATCCAACATTTTGCGTGCCTTTAAGATATTTCAAGATACGTTTGGCAGCAGAGAAATGTGATTGTTTAGGATTAGCTTGAAATCTTGCACACATACATACAGCAAACACAATATCAGGACGACTAGCAGTTAGGTACAATAATGAACCTATTAAACCTCTGTAAAGCGTCGTCTCAACTGATATTCCCCCTTTATCAGTGTCTAATTTAGCTGATGAGCTCATAGGGGTGCTTGCAGCTGAACATGATTCCATGCCAAATTTCTTCAGCAATTCCTTAGTGTATTTGGTTTGACTGATAAAGGTTCCTGAATCCAGTTGTTTCACTTGTAGACCAAGGAAGAATGCCAGTTCATCCATCATACTCATCTCGAATTTCTCCTGCATTAACTTGGAAAATTTCTCGCATAATTTGGGGTTAGTTGACCCAAAAATAATATCATCAACATAAATTTGAACAAGTAAAATATGATCATTCATTGAAAATTTGAACAATGTCTTATCAACTGATCCAACAGAAAAGTCATGATCAGTTAGAAATTTTGAAAGGGTTTCGTACCAAGCTCTTGGAGCCTGTTTAAGACCGTATAAGGCTTTGTTCAAATGATAGACATGATCAGGAAGGTGATGATTGACAAAACCTGGAGGTTGTTCAATGTAGACTTCTTCCTGCAACTCGCCGTTCAGAAATGCACTCTTTACGTCCATTTGATAAACTTTGAAATTTTTGAATGAGGCATAGGCAAGGAATATTCTGATTGCCTCCAGCCTTGCAACTGGTGCATATGTCTCATCGTAATCAATTCCTTCTTCCTGCCTATATCCTTGTGCTACCAACCTTGCTTTATTACGCACAACTGATCCATCTTCGTTTAGCTTGTTCCTGTACACCCACTTTGTACCTATTACAGTTTTTGAGAGTGGTCTTGGAACTAAGTTCCAGACATTGTTATGGATAAACTGATTGCGCTCTTCTTGCATTGCATTTATCCAGTTCGGATCAGCAAGAGCTTCATCAGTTTTCCTTGGCTCCAGTTGAGATACAAAAGCTGAATGGATAAATAAGTTAAGCATTTGATTTCTTGTTCTTACCGGATCAGATGGATTACCTATCACCAATTCTAGAGGATGTGATTTCTTCCATCTAAATTCAGCATTTGTTTCTTTTGTATTAGCAATTCCCTCAGTAGGTGACTGAATGTCTTCAGTTTCAGTTGGAGCTAATTCAGTTGGCAACTGATTCTCATTTGTGTGCTCCACTAACTGATTGTCAAGATTTGCTTCCAATTCAGCTGATTGATCCAATATGTCAGGTTCAGGTGATTGGAGGTTGTTTTGATTAAGATGGATATCTTCTTCATCATCATCGCCCAAGCTTATATCTGTAAATCTATCAGCTAGCTCAACTGTATCAGTTGGCTTTGAAGTTAGTGTAGACTCATCAAACACAACATGAATAGATTCTTCAACATTCAAAGTATTTTTGTTGAAGACTCTATAGGCTTTACTCACTGAAGAATAAACAAGAAATATTCCTTCTGCAGATTTAGCGTCAAAGGCTGTTAAATGGGTTTTACAATTGACAAGTATAAAACATCTGCAGCCGAATATTTTGAAGTATGAAAAAACACTTTTTCTTCCATGCCAGATCTCATAAGGTGTTTTCATATGATTCTTATTAATCATTGATCTGTTTTGAGTGTAACACGCAGTGTTCACTGCCTCTGCCCAAAACCTTTGAGAGATAGAGGAATCAGCAAGCATTGTTCTAGCAACCTCTTTGAGGGTCCGATTTCTCCTTTCAGCTACACCATTTTGCTGAGGAGTTCTGGCTGCTGAGAGCTCATGCTTGATTCCGGTATTCTCTAAATAATTTGAAATAATTTGATTGATAAATTCAGTTCTTCGATCGGACCTGATTCTATCAATTCCAACTGAGTTTTCATTTAATAATCTTTTGAAAAGCTTAATCAGTTGAGCAGCAGTTTGGTCTTTGGACTTGAGAAATATAACCCAAGTAAATCTTGAAAAATCGTCTACAACCACCAAGGTGTATTTCATTCCCCCTAAGCTCATGACTGGTATAGGACCAAATAGATCCATATGTAACAGTTCTAAGCATCGGGAAGAAGATTTACGACCCTTGTTCTTAAAAGAGGATTTGATTTGTTTACCAAACTGACATGCTGAGCAAATTTTGTCTTTGATAAAATCCATTTTGGGCAATCCAGTAACAAGATCGTGGTTACTCAAATATGCAATAGATTTGAAATTTAGGTGGTTCAATCTCTTATGCCACAACCAGTTTTTAGAAGATTTTGAGGCAATAAAACATACTGGTGCATAAGGTTGATCATTCCAGCTGACTTTGTAAGTGTTTCCACACCTTTTACCAGTTAGGATGATCTCTTCAGTTGAGTTTTTGACTGAACAAGAATGTTTGTCAAACTGAACTGAGAATCCATTATCGCATAACTGACTGATACTGATCAGATTATACCTGAGATTCTCAACTAATAAAACATCATTAATGGTGAAATTACCATGGATAAGCTTACGCTTACCCAAAGTTTTACCTTTAGAATTATCTCCAAAGCTGATGTTTGGTCCAGTGTACTTGATCAGTTGAGTTAATAAATTTGAATCTCCTGTCATGTGGCGTGAACATCCACTGTCCAAATACCATATAGATCCAATGCTTGTACCTATTATCTGCAATCAAACATAAGATAAGATTGTGGTACCCTTTTCTATTTGGGTCCAAAGTTGATTATTCCTTTAGGAATCCAAACTTGGATAAGTCTAACTGACCGTCCAGTTGCTGTATTCCAAATTGTCTTTCCCGGTCTGTGTGTGTGTGATGTATGGTGTGCAGAAGATATAACATGTGATTTGCCCTTTTTCGACTGATTGTTCAGCCAGTATCTTTTCTGAACTGGCTTGCTGTTATAGTAGTTTGAATAGCCCTTTGAATAATTTTTGCTGAAAAATTTTGGTGGCTCACTTCGTGAGTCAGTCACAACTCTTGGGCTATAACCAATACCACATCTTTTGCCCTTGCTCATATTGTGAGTTGGCTGTTCAATCAGTTTACTCGGCTCAGCTTGTTCTTGTACCATAACTGATTTGACAAAGTGAATATATTTCCCTTTGTCCATATTCAGTTTTGGTTGAATATCTTTGGAAGGTATTTCATCCTGGTAACTGAACCCTAAGCCAGTTTTATCAGTAAATGATTTTTGAGAGTTCTGTATATCAGTCAATGCAACGGATGATTTATTCCAAGCCTGAATGAGCTCAGTTTGCTTTGTATTTTCAAGCATTAACTTTTGAATCATTAATTGATTCTTGCTCCTTTCAGTATTGAGTTCGGCAATCTCCCTTTTAGACTCAACATTTCAACTGATACATCAGTTGTTGTCTTATTGTCAGAGGGATCAGTTTGCTCTACTCTGGCCTTTTCAAATGATAAGGCAAGCTTTTGATATTCACTAACCATGTCATGAAGAGTCGAAATAAGTTCTTCTCTTGTGAAATCAGTTGAACTGAAGTCAAATACCTGTTGGCTGCTTGATTGAACTTCTGTGTCGCCAGCCATCAAGCACTTCACTTCTTCCTCATCTTCACTAGAGCTACAAGAGGTTTCTGGTTCTGACTCTTCGCTGTCAGTCTCTGCCCATTTGGCTTTGCTATCCTCAGCTAGGAGTACTTCATGCTTCTTTCTGTAAGGCTTCTTGTCGTCCTTAGATCTCCTCTTATGCTCATACACTTTCTTCTTTCTTTCAGTCGAAGCTTGACTATCCTTTTTAGGCTTGGGACAGTCAGCAATAAAATGACTAGGTTTGCCACAGTTGTAGCATGCATTGGACTCTTCTCTGGGATTGTTTCTTTGGTACTTCTTCTGAAAATTCCCTTGATTCTTCCTCATGAATCTTCCGAATTTTCTGATGAACAATGACATGGCGTCATTGCTTAATTGATCTGCAACTTTCTCAACTGAACCAGTTGGTTCTGATCTTACAGCAGCTAAGGCAGTAGTTGCTGCTGGGGTAGATGGTTCTCCTTCTCGAGTTTGCAGTTCAAACTCATATGCTTTTAAGTCAGCGAACATATCATGGAGTTCAACTTTGTTCAGATCTTTAGACTCCCTCATAGCCATGGTTTTCACATCCCATTCTTTGGGAAGACCTCTGATAACCTTCAATGCTACTTCTTTATTGGTATACACTTTTCCAAGTGCATTCAGTTCGTTGATGATGCAGCTGGTTCTTTCATCATATTCATGCATTGTTTCTCCAATTTTCATTCTGATGTAATCGAACTTTTGTACAACCACAGATAGCTTGTTTTCTTTGGTTTGTTCATTGCCTTCGCAAAGCTGGATTAATTTCTCCCAAATCTCTTTGGCTGTTTTGCACATCTTGATTATACTGAACGTCACTTTGTCCAATGTTTTGTACAATATCTTTTGCTACATTATCCAAATTAGCTTTTCTCTTGTCTTCAGCAGTCCATTCATCTCTGAGCTTTTCAATACGGTGAGGTGCCCCATCTGTGATTGCAACTGCTGTGTTGGCTTTCAAAATCTTAATGGGTTCGTCAGTTATAACGTACCACATGTCATCATCCTGTGCAGCTAGATGAGCCTGCATCCTGATTTTCCAATCGTCGAAGTCTTCTTTGGAGAACATAGGAATCTTGTTGAATGAAGACATAGTGAGCGATTTGAGTATAGATATTCTTTGAAAGGATATGACTCGCTCTGATACCACTTGAAAGGATCGATGAAACGGGTGAAGAGTGTTTAGAAGGAGGGTTGAATAAACACTGCTCGATTAAAATTATTCTTCGACAAACTGATTTCGGTTGTATTACAAACTGAATCTAAAATATCCTTTCGGTCAACAGCAATCAGTTAAACTGAACAAACAGTTGCGGAAAACTAATTGACTGAAAGATAAAGTATCTAATTGAAAATGATAAGTGAAAGTAATAACACCACAATTTGTTTCTGGATGTTCGGAGACTTGAATAACTCCTACGTCACCCCTTCTATCATGCAGATAGAATATTCACTAAAAGACTTTGATCAAATACAAAAAGGTGTACTGACCCACTTCAGTTTGGACTTATCACTTTGCCAATACTAAAACTCTTAGTATACAACGCTTTTACAGATCGTAACTGATCTTAGCACAAATTATAAAATTTATCAATCGATTACAAAGTGCTATATAAGCTCAAGAGTGTATTCTAGAATACTACTGATATAACTGATAAGCGTGAGCTTGATTTCTGAATGTAATTGGATATTTTTGCAGCGTAACAGCAAGTAAGATAAGATAACTGAGAGTCGGGAGTTTTATTCAGTTGCTGTCTTCGACTATTTATAGGCTTCCCTCTCAACGGTAACATTAAAGATATTTGAATATTCTAACCGTTGATTGCCACGTCGATATATTCTGACAATCGTACACTGTTCATTCTAAAATGCGGCGAGCCACTACCAGTTGCAGATAGCTGTACTATTTGTCGGTTGTTGCTTTCAACTGATGACGTGTACAGCTGAGAGATCAGCTGGTAAAGATCAGTTGACTGGTGACGTGTTCAGTTACGTTGATCAGTTATTCAAATTCAGTTGCTGGATTCAGTTGGTAAATCTTTTGTCAAACGCCGAAATTTCATTTCCAACACAGATGTTTCGTATCCGAGTGTTTGACATGTCAGCTAGTGAAAGTAAATGATAGTTGGATGTTTATTTTTTTAAAATGGTGTCCTGCAACTGCTGACACGGGCCCTTCTTCTTCCCAAAATGGTGAACTCCTCCAGATCCAGAGGAAGAAGAAGTAGATCCAGCCTTCTTGAATGCTTGGGCGCGGGGACCCAAAGAACTAGTAGGACGAGCAGACTGCATGGCTCGACCTCTCAGCAAACTGCCCTCAGCCTGGCGACAACGGTTCACAAGGCCCTCATACGATGTCGGATCATCACAGACAACAACCCGATCATAAATATCCTGATTGAGGCCCTGGAGAAAATGGTTATACTTGGCCCTAGCATTGTCACTGACATGTGGAACATACGGAAGCAACTCAAAGAACTTCTGCTGATACTCATCAACAGACAAACTTCCCTGCTTCAGATTGATCAACTCAATCGCCTTGGTCTGCAGAAGGGCTGGCGGAAAGTAAAGCAGCATGAAAGCGGCTCGGAAATCGGCCCAAAGAACTCGACCCTGTCGCTGAACTATTGGTGCAGAGGTAGACCTCTACCACTTGCGCGCACCACCCTCCAGCAAGAAATCAAGGGTATCAATCTGCTGCTCCACCGAGCACTGAAAAGTCTTGAAGCAGCTCTCCATCCTCTCAAGCCAGTTCTCCGCAACATCCGGAGTCTCACCGCCCGAAAGAGGTTTCGGCCCCATCTGCAAGAACCGATGCATACTAAAACTCCGAGGCTCATCACGACGGTGTTGACGACGTTCTCGATGCTTTCGACGACGCTCCCGATCGTCGCGGTCTCCCCAGCGTCCAATGCTGCCATGACTACTAGCATCGTCGTCAAAACCAGACATCTCTTAGCTACAAAAGTTACCAGAGATTAAACCCAAAAGAACAGTTCTAATCCCAAAATCTTAATGCATGCTCTGATACCATAAATGTAGTGACCCGTTCCAGAATCACCTACTAATCAGAACTTAAGCATGCAAAATTAACATTTAAAACTGAATCAGGTAATACAGCGGAAAAACAGTAATACAATCCAATCGAATCTGTAAGTACAAAATACTTAAACAACCAGATCGAACTAAATACCAAGAACGAATACCAATAACTACAAGTCAACCTCTGCCAGCTCCCTGTCCACTCCCTCCTGGACCGTCCAACCTGAGACCTGCCCCATCGAATAGGGTGTCCAAAACAGAGATAAACCGAGGACGTGAGCATAAAACGCTCAGCACCGAAAGCATGAGTATACAAGACTATGACATGCATGTATGCAAAATGTACTGGATACCAGGATCTGGGTATAACGAAATACTGCTCAGGTAAATGACGTCAAGGTATGTAGCACTCTGCGCCGTCGCACCAGGAGGTGGCTCCCATACCAAAATAAACCTGTGGATATACCGGTGACCTGACCACCGTCGGCCAACGGGGTCCAACCATCCACAACAAACGAGGGCTGAGCACCCTCTCAACAGGCTATCTCAAAGATAATCAGGCTCAACATGATTATGCAAATGCCGCATAATAAACCATGCATCATATGACAGATAATAATGCAACATATAAACATGCAACACATAGCAAAGTATACTCAATCCTGCTATCTCGGATAGTACTTTCGTACCTCAAACCAGTAGATCCTAGCAATCAGCCCTAGAATCAAGCCTGCGTCCGTAGTCAGCCCACTGATGCCGCTAGCTCCCAACTAGAGCACAACTCCGCTACAAAACCAGTAGCTCCCCGCTAGTGCCTAAACCTCGGGAAAATACTAGAAACCCATCAGAAACGACTAAAACGCTCTGGAACACTCGGAATTGGCGAGTAACAAATGCAGCCTCGCGCCTCTATTTATAGACAACGATCGGTAGATCCGATCCACTTCGGACGATCCGATCCGGCACACTTCGGACGATCCGAACCCTGATCGGACGATCCGAATCCTACATGTCTTCCACGTGTCCAGCCACCTGTCTTCGGACGATCCGAACCCTGATCGGACGATCCGAACCTTGCATGTCTTCCACGTGTCCAGCCACCTGTCTTCGGACGATCCGAACCCTGTTCGGTCCTTCCGATCCCACCGAAATAATATTTAATCCAATAATTAACTCAAATTAGGCATCGGGATACTACATTCTCCCCCCCTAAAAAGGATTCGTCCGCGAAATCGAGTCTGAAAAATGACAATTCTGAACAACAATACATTCAACTTAAGAATGAATTACAACTGAAAGTACAACTGAAATTACAATCATAACTGAAAATACTACAACTAGAACAACTCTGGATGCTCTGACCGCATGCGACTCTCTAGTTCCCAAGTAGCTTCTTCAGTACCTCGGCGCTGCCACTGCACTAAGACAAGAGGAATAGTCTTATTCCGTAGTACCTTATCCTTCCGGTCTAAGATCGAAACCGGTCTTTCCACAAAAGACAAATCCGGATTCAGCTGAACTTCTGTCGGATGCAAAACATGAGACTCATCAGCTATGTATCGTCTCAACAAAGACACATGAAATACATTGTGAACACTAGACAGATACGGTGGCAAAGCTAATCTGTAGGCCAAATCTCCCACACATTCTAAGATCTCAAAAGGACCAATGAATCTCGGAGATAGCTTACCCTTGAGTCCAAATCTCAGAATCCTCCGAAAAGGTGATACCTTGAGAAACACTTTCTCGCCTGCATCAAAATGAAGAGGTCTGCGCTTGGTGTTCGCATAACTCGCTTGTCGATCCTGAGCAGTCTTAATCCGCTGTTTGATCACAAGAACTTTGTCCATGGCCTGCTGAATCAATTCTGGACCCTCGACCTGTCGTTCTCCGACTTCCTCCCAGAACAGAGGAGTACGACAACGTCGACCATACAATGCTTCAAACGGAGACATACCAATACTCCTATGAAAACTGTTGTTGTATGCAAACTCTATCAGTGGCAGATGATCCTGCCAAGCTGGCCCGAAATCCATCACACAAGATCTCAACATATCCTCAAGAGTACGAATAGTCCTCTCTGACTGACCGTCAGTCTCTGGGTGATATGCAGTACTCAAACTCAAGGTAGTGCCCAAGGCTTGTTGAAAGCTGCCCCAAAATCTAGATGTAAATCGAGGATCTCTGTCACTAACGATACTCACGGGCACACCATGAAACCGTACAATCTCTTGAATGTACAACCGTGCCATCCGATCGAAAGTGAAATCTCTGTTATACGGAAGAAAATGAGCAGACTTAGTAAGCCGATCCACTACCACCCAGATAGCATCTCTATTCCCCACAGACATAGGCAAGTGAGTCACGAAGTCCATCGTGATATGCTCCCACTTCCACTCCGGAATAGGAAGATTCTGCAACAAACCTCCAGGTCGTCGATACTCAGCCTTCACCTGCTGACAGACTAGGCACTTGGAGACATACTGATAAATATTACGTTTCATACCTTTCCACCAAAATCGAGTCCTCAAATCCTTATACATCTTGTTGCTCCCCGGATGAACACTCAACTTGCTACGATGAGCCTGGGATAAAATCTCCTCCCTCAAAGTGTCATCTTCCGGTACAACAACACGACCAGATAAGCACAAAAGACCCTTGGACTGATAGTGGAATCCAGAAGTATTATCTCCATCAGCCAACCGAGCTAATTTCTGAATCTTAGAATCAGACATCTGAGCATCTCTAATCCGAGAATACAAAACTGGCTCAGACAAAATAGTAGCTACACGGATACTCTCCGTTCCCTTCCGATGTTTACAATTGAATCCCATCGAACAGAAATCCTGAATAATCTCAGATACAGCACAAGTCTGAAGAGCAGACAATCTCACCTTGCGACTAAGAGCATCGGCCGTGAGATTCGCAGATCCTGGATGATACTTGATCTCACAATCATAATCCTTGAGTAGATCCATCCAACGACGCTGACGCATGTTCAACTCAGCCTGAGTGAACAGATACTTCAAACTCTTATGATCAGTGAAAATCTCAAATCGCTCACCATACAGATAATGGCGCCAGATTTTCAAAGCAAAAACGATCGCTGCTAATTCCAGATCATGAACAGGATAGTTTTCCTCATGAGGCTTCAACTGTCTCGACGCATAAGCAATCACATGCTCATTCTGCATCAGAACACACCCTAGTCCCTGTAAAGAGGCATCGGTGTAAACACTGAAACCACCAGATCCAGACGGTAAAGCCAAAATAGGCGCAGATGTCAAACGTCTGCGAAGTTCCAAGAAACTCTCTTCGCACTCTGATGTCCACTCAAATGAAACATCTTTCCGAGTGAGCTGAGTGAGTGGCTTAGCAACCTGAGAGAAGTTGACAATGAAACGGCGATAATACCCAGCCAATCCCAGAAAACTGTGGATCTCGGCTACTGTCGTCGGACGCGACCAGTTCAATACCGCTTCCACCTTGCTCGGGTCAACTGAAACTCCCTTGCTAGAAATGACATGACCAAGGAATACAACCCTGTCAATCCAAAACTCACATTTACTCAACTTCGCATAAAGCTGATTCTCGCGAAGTGTCTGTAAAATAATCCTTAAGTGTTGTACGTGTTCTTGCTGATCATGCGAATAGATTAAGATATCATCTATAAACACCACAACAAACTTATCCAAGAATTCCCGAAAAACCCGATTCATCAGATCCATAAAAACTGCTGGTGCATTCGTCACCCCAAAAGGCATAACCAGAAACTCATAATGCCCATACCGGGTCCTGAATGCAGTCTTCGATATATCTCCCTGATGAACCCGAAGCTGATGATAACCAGACCTTAAATCAATCTTGGAATACACAGAGGTACCTTGCAGTTGATCAAATAAATCATCAATCCGTGGCAACGGATACTTATTCTTTATCGTAGCACGATTCAACTGCCGATAATCTATGCAGAGCCGCATAGAACCATCCTTCTTTTTGACAAAAAGAACTGGTGCTCCCCACGGGGACACACTGGGTCGAATATACCCCTTGTCAAGAAGATCCTGCAACTGCTGACACGGGCCCTTCTTCTTCCCAAAATGGTGAACTCCTCCAGATCCAGAGGAAGAAGAAGTAGATCCAGCCTTCTTGAATGCTTGGGCGCGGGGACCCAAAGAACTAGTAGGACGAGCAGACTGCATGGCTCGACCTCTCAGCAAACTGCCCTCAGCCTGGCGACAACGGTTCACAAGGCCCTCATACGATGTCGGATCATCGCAGACAACAACCCGATCATAAATATCCTGATTGAGGCCCTGGAGAAAATGGTTATACTTGGCCCTAGCATTGTCACTGACATGTGGAACATACGGAAGCAACTCAAAGAACTTCTGCTGATACTCATCAACAGACAAACTTCCCTGCTTCAGATTGATCAACTCAATCGCCTTGGTCTGCAGAAGGGCTGGCGGAAAGTAAAGCAGCATGAAAGCGGCTCGGAAATCGGCCCAAAGAACTCGACCCTGTCGCTGAACTATTGGTGCAGAGGTAGACCTCTACCACTTGCGCGCACCACCCTCCAGCAAGAAATCAAGGGTATCAATCTGCTGCTCCGCCGAGCACTGAAAAGTCTTGAAGCAGCTCTCCATCCTCTCAAGCCAGTTCTCCGCAACATCCGGAGTCTCACCGCCCGAAAGAGGTTTCGGCCCCATCTGCAAGAACCGATGCATACTAAAACTCCGAGGCTCATCACGACGGTGTTGACGACGTTCTCGATGCTTTCGACGACGCTCCCGATCGTCGCGGTCTCCCCAGCGTCCAATGCTGCCATGACTACTAGCATCGTCGTCAAAACCAGACATCTCTTAGCTACAAAAGTTACCAGAGATTAAACCCAAAAGAACAGTTCTAATCCCAAAATCTTAATGCATGCTCTGATACCATAAATGTAGTGACCCGTTCCAGAATCACCTACTAATCAGAACTTAAGCATGCAAAATTAACATTTAAAACTGAATCAGGTAATACAGCGGAAAAACAGTAATACAATCCAATCGAATCTGTAAGTACAAAATACTTAAACAACCAGATCGAACTAAATACCAAGAACGAATACCAATAACTACAAGTCAACCTCTGCCAGCTCCCTGTCCACTCCCTCCTGGACCGTCCAACCTGAGACCTGCCCCATCGAATAGGGTGTCCAAAACAGAGATAAACCGAGGACGTGAGCATAAAACGCTCAGCACCGAAAGCATGAGTATACAAGACTATGACATGCATGTATGCAAAATGTACTGGATACCAGGATCTGGGTATAACGAAATACTGCTCAGGTAAATGACGTCAAGGTATGTAGAACTCTGCGCCGTCGCACCAGGAGGTGGCTCCCATACCAAAATAAACCTGTGGATATACCGGTGACCTGACCACCGTCGGCCAACGGGGTCCAACCATCCACAACAAACGAGGGCTGAGCACCCTCTCAACAGGCTATCTCAAAGATAATCAGGCTCAACATGATTATGCAAATGCCGCATAATAAACCATGCATCATATGACAGATAATAATGCAACATATAAACATGCAACACATAGCAAAGTATACTCAATCCTGCTATCTCGGATAGTACTTTCGTACCTCAAACCAGTAGATCCTAGCAATCAGCCCTAGAATCAAGCCTGCGTCCGTAGTCAGCCCACTGATGCCGCTAGCTCCCAACTAGAGCACAACTCCGCTACAAAACCAGTAGCTCCCCGCTAGTGCCTAAACCTCGGGAAAATACTAGAAACCCATCAGAAACGACTAAAACGCTCTGGAACACTCGGAATTGGCGAGTAACAAATGAAGCCTCGCGCCTCTATTTATAGACAACGATCGGTAGATCCGATCCACTTCGGACGATCCGATCCGGCACACTTCGGACGATCCGAACCCTGATCGGACGATCCGAATCCTGCATGTCTTTCACGTGTCCAGCCACCTGTCTTCGGACGATCCGAACCCTGATCGGACGATCCGAACCTTGCATGTCTTCCACGTGTCCAGCCACCTGTCTTCGGACGATCCGAACCCTGTTCGGTCCTTCCGATCCCACCGAAATAATATTTAATCCAATAATTAACTCAAATTAGGCATCGGGATACTACAGTTTTAAAGATGTTGATTCTCAAACTCACAAGTTCAAACTTCACGACACTTACAAACTTACTTACACGAGCTACGTAAGTTTTTTTTTTTATTGTGAGAGAAACTTGAATATAGCTCTCACAAGAGCATAGAACAAAATTCAAAAACCAAACAATGGCATATTTTTGAATTTTTGGTACTTTTTTTTCTAGGTTGCATAAAGATTATGCAAACTCGAACTCGAAAAAAAATTCACGACTCTGAAATTTCGAGAATCATAAGATTCACGAACACAAGAATACAAGATTTCAAAAAAATTCTCGCGACACAAAGGCAACGAAGAACAAAAACAATAGAAGAAAGAACAACTGATAGATAACTTACTTGAATCAAAGGAACCTAAAGCTCTGATACCAAATGATGCAATTCGTCAACCACGAAAAGCAAACGCACTCGAAAATGAAGTCACGCCCTCGATTCGATTAAACAAAGAATGACGTGTTGTCCCAATCTTTTTGAAACAAGTAGTGTTGTGTAATATTCACCTCTAAATTACAAAGAATTTAGCAACAAATATTAACGAAGATAAAAATAGAAATTAAAACGAACCTTCAAAGAACTCGTCTTTGACAACCTTAGTGAAGAACAATCGACAAACGCCACAAAGTGTTAAATTTTGATAAGTTTGATTTGAGAAACACACAAAGGTGTATACAAAGTCAAGCTTTGAAATTGAGAGAAAACTCAATCAATATATTAAAATCAATGTTAATTCTGAATAATCTTGTCTACAAAGTATAAATTTGTTTTTATATGGAAAAATACATCAAATTCACAATCTAGGATTTCCATATCTAAAATCTGCATTGCAGCGCGCTGCGGCGCTGGTCAGGAAGCGCCTCAACTTCTTGAGGATCCGAGGTTAAAGATGTTGATTCTCTTCCTAATTATGACAACTACTAGTTGAAACAAAAAAGTCGATGATTTATTTCATTATTGATAGACTGATTCGATCGATCTTGACTCTTTCAGTTGCCACTGCTACAACTAAGCGAGCATTTTCAGGGATGAAACTTCTCAAGATACCAAGTAGGAATATTTAAACAATGCAATGGTTTTGTATATTGAGAGAGAGATTGCTCATGACATTGATATATATTACATAATTGATAGATTTGATCTTCTGAAAAATCGAAGGTTACGACTAAAGTATTATTTATTTAAATTACCTTTTTTTGGCCTAAGTTGTATTTTTTTTAATGCTTGCTCTATCATATGATTAATGTTTGAACTTTTGGAAAATATTTATCCAGAATTGATGATTATATTGTGAAAATCATAGTTTGCACTTAATCTTTTTGTCATGTGGAAAATGATGTATTGATTTCTATATTAATTTTTTTTCTAGCCCCCCATATTTTGAAATCTGCCTACGCCCCTGAATCTAGGGTTTTCATCTCTAAAATATGCATTGCGGCGCTGGTTAGGAAGCGCCTCGATGCTGCATCTTTAGTAGCACAAGCGCCTAGGTGCTTGTCTGTAGCGCCTAGGCGCTAAGTCTCGGCAAGGTGGCGCCTAGGCGCTAGTCTTCTATTCCTAGCACAGCGGTGCTTCTACCTTGGCGATGTGGCACTAGTCTACCCACATTTCTCCACACTTAATAGCATCCATACGACCTCCAAAGTCACTCCCATGCATCACGACTCCTTTGAGGCTTGGAACCTTGCTTGCAAACTCTTCTCGATTGCTTATGAGTCCATGCAATACTTCCTTGAATCTACTTCCAACCATTAGCATGCTACGACCGATCAGATTCATATCATACTCCCTTTTTTCAAAAAGTTTTGTCCTCAAGTATTGGTTACCTACACAAAAATGAAGCAAGTTAATAATAACAAGAATTATATTATCAACATTCTTACCATTAAACTCAAGTTTGTAGGTGCTATCATTTGCTCGCTCCATCAGTACTGGAAATCCCAACATCACTGTTGATTTTCTTATAAACTCAACAACTTTACCACATACCAAATAATAAATGACACCGAATGATAAAATATCACTAAGTATCACATATATCATATTTCTCCCCATTTTAGACCTAGTCGACATCCAAATAATATCCATACATGTGTATGACCATAACTCACTAGTAATAAGACGTAGTTCATGCACGATATTGTTGGATCCGGGTTTTCTACACGCCCAAACGCAGCGGAAGTTTTAAAATTTTTATTTTATTTTGACAATCAAAATAATTTGATTTGGACGCTCGTATGATTTTCATAATCAAACATACATAGGATGTTAGAAATTATACCTTTGTGAATTTAATTCACTTGGACACCAACCGATCCGGTATTAGAGATCTGGCTCTTGATGATTCCCTACGAACTTTCTTCAAAGAAATCCTCCTATCAAGTCCACGACTAGATAGTGTGTTCCTCTTCCAATTTGTACTAGAAAATATGGAAGATATTTTGCGTAGGAGAGAAATTAATTGAGAGATGGCTCAACCTTTGAAAACAAAACAAGGAGGCCGAATTTTTCAATATTTGGATGGAGGCACACGTTTGTTTTGGGTGGTAGGTTTTTAGGGTTTGACTTTCAATGTATTATTTATAATTAATTAAACCCTAATTACATAATTAACATTAATGAACTTGATTTAATTAATTGGACTAGTCCAACTAGTTTAATTAATTTAATCATAGCCCATTAAAACTTTAATTATTTATTATGTTGGACTTGTACTCCTACAAGCCCATTAAACATATTACCCACCATATTTAATTTATTAATTAATCAACTCAACTCTTGAGCTTAATAAATTAAATACATTATAAATTCAACATTTGAATTTATTATTTAAATTATAAATTCAACTCTTTGAATTTTTATCACCTCCAAAATTTAATATTTAATAAACCCAACATTTGAGTTTAATAAATTAAATTCTCAAATTTTATAAATTCAACTCCTTGAATTTATTCTCTCAAAATTTAATTATCATAAATTCAAATCCTTGAATTTACTATATAATATAAATTCAACTCCTTGAATTTATTCTCTCAACGGGAACAAACGATCCAGTGCTTGTGTGACCCTCAATGGTTCAGGGATACAGCTAGCCGTGGGTTCACAACTCTTTGTGATTCAGGACATAATCCTTTATTCGGGCTTACCCTAGTTAGCCCCATTCTTTTCATCAACACTTTGATCAAGAATGTCATAACTCATTTCTGATTGCACCCATCGGATCATGGTAAGAGCGTCTAGTAGCATCGCCCCATGATACCCTAGGTATCACTGATAGTGCCTGCAAGAACCAGTCGATTATGATTAACGTACAGTACGGTCCCTTCATCTCATATATCCCGATCGAATCTGCAACCATTGGTTCATCGAGGGTTGCATATTAATTCGATAACTATGTGATAACTATAATAGTGGCATCGCGTGTACTATTTGGAGAACTCCTTCTCCAATGTACATCTCGTACTCTGGCCAGAGATTCCATGCACTATTATTTCATTAGATCACATAGGATATCCACACCCGTAGGTGAGCGGTGAATCCCCGACTACAATGCACTGGCTCCTATATGTGTCGCAACTGTGCCCAACCTCGCCACCTGATGACTCTCCTGGAGCTGGTAAACGAGTCAAAGCACAGCCCTAGCATATAGAGCCTCAGTGTTGTCCCGGGTCGTAAGGACTAATGGTGTACAATCATAACCACGGACGTATCCTCTCGATGAATGATAACCACTTGGAAAGTCCGAGGGAGGGTTGTTCGGTATAATCATTATATGACTACCCATCTGTATGTTTGGACATCTCTATGCCCTTACCAAGAAACGCAGTACACAACATCACAGATGCTAGTCTCGAGCTCAAGCGGCCTTTATCCATGTTTTAGGCGGCTGAATTGACTAGGAACGAATTTAGAATATGCAGTGTTTACAAATGAGTTTCAACATCGAATTACGATTCATTTGTATTAAAGCATAATCAAGGACTTTATCTATGCTGCTTGCATGGGTATACAGATAAAGTATTACGAAACCATTAAAAGATAAATTATATTAAAATAAAGATTGTTTATTACACTTGAGTCAATAAATTCCCTAGCCAACCGTTGGCTTGCAGGGCATCTACTCTAACAATCTCCCACTTGCCCTAGAGCCAACTACCCTTAACTTTAATCCCATTGTTTCGCGATGCTTCTGAAACAATGGTCCTGGCAAGGGCTATGTAAGTGGATCAGCAACATTATCTGCAGAGGAACTCTTTCGACCGATGTGTCTCCTCTTCCCACAATCTCCCGTATGATGTGGAACTTCCTCAGTACATGTTTGGATCGCTGATGAGACCTTGGTTCCTTTGCTTGCGCAATGGCACCAGTGTTGTCACAGTACAACGGGATTGGATCAACTCTATTAGGAATAATGTCCAACTCTTGGAAAAAATTCCTCATCCAAACTACCTCTTTGGCTGCACCAGATGCAACATTTTATTCAGCTTCAGTGGTGGAATCCACAACGGTGTCTTGCTTGGAACCTTTCCAAGAGACAGCCGCACCATATAGCATGAATACAAAACCAGAGGTTGATTTCGAATCATCTACGTCACATTGGAAGCTAGAATCAGTGTAGCCTTCCAATTTTAATTCTCCACCCCCTTAGACCATGAACAAATTCTTAGTTCTTCTCAAGTACTCAAGAATATCTTTCACGGTCTTCCAATGCATTGGACCAGGGTTCGCCCGATATCTGCTTGTAACACTCAAAGCGTAAGCAACATCAGGACGTGTCGATATCATACCATACATGATACTACCAATAGCTGACGCATATGGAATACGTGTCATCATCTCTATCTCTTCATCAGTTTTGGGACACATAGCTTTAGATAGAGTAATACCATGACACATTGGTAAGTATCTTCTCTTAGACTCTTCCATAGAGAATCGTTTAATAATGGTATCGATATAGGTGGCTTGGGTGAGTCCGAGCATCCTCTTTGATCTATCTCTATAGATTTGTATTCCCAATACGTAGGATGTTTCACCCATGTCTTTCATGGAGAATTTACTTGCTAACCATACTTTAGTTGATTGCAGTAATCCTACATCATTCCCAATGAGCAGGATGTCATCAACATAAAGTACTAGGAATGTCACTACACTCCCACTAATTTTCTTGTACACACACGGTTCCTCAGGATTCTTAGCAAAATCAAACCCTTTGATAGTGCTATCAAATCTGAGGTTCCAACTCCTTGACTCCTGCTTGAGACCATATATTGATCTCTGAAGTTTGCATACCTTATGCTCACTTCCTACTGATGTGTATCCCTCAGGTTGAGACATATAAATTTCCTTTTTGATGTCTTCATTGAGGAACGCAATCTTTACATCCATTTGCCATATCTCATAGTCATACCATGATGCTATGGCTAGTAGTAATCTAATGGACTTAAACATAGCAACTGGTGAAAAAGTTTCTCATAGACAACTCCTTGCCTTTGAGTATAACCTTTTCCAAGCAGTCTTACTTTGAAGGTCACTACCTTCCCATTCGCCCCAAGCTTTCTTTTGTAGATCCATTTGCACCCTATAGGAACGATTTCCTCAGGTTGATCTACCAAAGTCCAGACGTGGTTTGAATACATAGAGTCCATTTTTGACTGCATGGCTTCAAGCCATTTGGTTGAATCAGTATCAGACATTGCTTGCTTAAAGTTCATTGGATCATATCCAACACAAGACTCATCATGGTCTTGTTCATGAAGAAGCGTATATCTAGCAGGTGGTCTAATAACCCTATCAGACCTCCTAGGAGCTTGTACTTCAACTACTGGTTGTTGGAGATTAGGTTCAACTACTATAGTTGAGGGAGTATCTTGAATTTCTTCAAGTTCTATCATCTTGCCTTTTTCTATCGAATAGAAATTCCTTTTCCAAAAAGTGGCATTTCTTGAAACAAACATTTTGCTTCATTGGGATGATAGAAATAATATTCAACAGAATTCTTTGGATATCCTACAAAGTAGCACAAAGTGGATCTACTATCCAATATGTCTCCCACTGTCTGCTTCACGTAAGCAAGATATCTCCGTATTCTCATGTAAGAATATTTGAGAGTTTTTCCCATCCATATCTCATATGGTGTTTTATCCACTGCTTTAGTATAGACATTATTCAACAAAATTGCCGCAGTTTCAAGCGCAAAGCCCCGAAACGATGTAGGCAATTCAATGAATCTCATCATTGATCGAACCATGTCCAACAAGGTTCGCTTACAATGTTCAGAAACACCATTCAATTGTGGTGTTGCTGGTAGAGTCCACTATGAGAGAATCTCATTCTCTTTTAGATAACCCAAAAATTCAGCACTTAAGTATTCTCCATCTCGATCAGATCGAAGTGTCTTAATACTTTGTTTTAGCTGTTTTCCTACTTCAGATCTGAATTCTTTGAACTTTTCAAATGCTTCAGATTTGTGTTTCATAAACATACCCATACCTCGAATGGTCATCAGTAAAGGTAATGAAGTAGGATTGCCCATATTATGTGCTAACACTTAGCGGGCCACAAATGTCTGTGTGGATCAAATCTAATAGACCATGCGCACGTTCCACGTTTCCATCGAATGGAGTCTTGGTCATTTTTCTTTTCAGACAGGACTCACGGGTAAGTATAGAATTTATGTCTGACAAGTCAAACATGCATTCTCCCACTAGCTTGTGCATCCTTCTTTGAGAAATGTGACCTAGTCTAGCGTGCCATATTTGTGCGGGATTTGGATCATCTAACTTTCTTTTGTTTGCTGTTGAAATAATGTTTACTTTGACATTCACTTATCATTTGCAGAACATTTCTGGCGCATATAATTTCTTGTGTCCGGACTTCTTGCAGTGAAATAAATATGTTCTAACTTATCGGGCTTTGTAGGCCTTTTAAGTGTCTTTCAGAGTTTGCTTCTTATTGGGATTGTTTTTCTTGTGAGGGGCAAAACATTTCTTTCCCTTACCTTGTGGACCATTTTCGTCTGACGAGAGGGCCATAAGAAAAACAACAATTCCATGTTTTATGGTGATCTCATAAATTATAAGCGTATTGACTAGCTCTTCAAGGCTATCATCTATCTTATTCAATTCACCATAACCCCGTCAAATGAGGAAGAGAAATACAACAAATTGATGTTATCAATTAATTCGTTAGGAATCACATATTCCAAGCCCACCACATTCTCAATAAGCCCAATCATATGTACACCATGCTCATGGGCTAGAGCCCCATCTTGTATGCATGTAGTCATGAGCTTTTAAAATGGTGTGCAACACTGTACGAGTTTCATGTATTATGCAACTCTTGCATGTTTATTCGGATGTCAGCAACATTCAACATTTTCTCAAACTGTCCCTACAGTTCATTTGACATAGAAGCGATCACATCACACTTTAGCTTGCATACTATGGTCCTACCATCTTGCATGCTTTGTCAGTTCAGTAGGACTGACAGTAGTGTGTATATCATTTTCTCTGAATTTAGAACAATTTTCCCAACCAGTCTTGAAAATTAGATTCGATTAGCTTGTTAATAATAAAAATTTATTACGTGACGAAATCGAAAATATACTGATACGGAAACAGAATAATAGTTGCTGATTATTTTAAAATAATTTTAAGATATAAAATATGGATTTCATTTTATAAATCTCCCTCCCACTATTTTGACATTTCCACCACCCTCTGATGAAAAAGGGAAATCGTATTTCCTTAGTGGGCACGTAGAGTCCAATTAGCCAATTATAATCCCGAATAATATCAGCCAATTATAATTTCTAAAAGGTAGAATCCAATTGCATCCCTATGCAACCTCCGCGTGTTTTGCCTCACGTTTAATAAGGACCCAATAATATGACGCCGTTTATTTTCGCGTGTCAAACCGACCCATCAATATTGAATTGTAGTAGACGGTCGCCATGAGTTCCCCCAATAATATGAGCCGAAGTCATGGGAGTTCCACTCAATTCACATCATATGTCCGGTGGAAGTCACAGCTTTCCGGCGTACAGGCCTCCCCAATAATATGAGCCAGACACTGTCCGCGGGTAGCGATCAACATGCAACCACGGTTGATGGAAGGCAAGAAAAAATTAAATTCTTTTAATTTTTACTTTTTCGGTTTGATATAAATTTTGAATCATATTCAAAATGAGGGATTTTAATTTTAAAATTGTCTCATCATTTTAATTTAAAAAACGCGTGCCACGAGTTTGTATGTTTGCCGGATTCATGCAACTATATTATCTAATAATATACATACATGCATACTACTATATATCACATATATCATAATATGACATTCAACAATATATAAGGATGATCGATCACCAACACTAATAGATCCATGTGAGCCAAACATGGATCCAGGTCCAAACCTAGGTGAATGCAGGGATGCAAATGCAACAATTTCAAAAGCTTCCAATATTTTACATGTCTTCATCTTGATCATCGGGTCCACCATCTTCCAGTCTTGATCTCCCACTATTTCTAATTATTACATTTGAATAGCCATGGCACATAAGGGATACATCTCATGGGGTGGGAACGGGCCATAAACCAGCCCACTTTAATAATATCAAATATTAAAAAAATGAATAAGACAGTAAAATATCCTAACATACACCTAACACATTGGTCAAGGCTCTCGATCATCCTTCATGCATTTAATATCAAATATTAACATCAATTTAATTAAAAAATTTAATTAATTGATCAGTCATATATCTAATAATTTTATCACTAACCACCACAATTATTAAAGGATTTAATAAATTAAATAAACTCCTTTATTTAATTTCCAATTAAATCAATAATAAATGATTTCTTGTAAAAACTCATTTTTACCATAAATAATTAAAATCATATTCTAATTATTTATTTTACAAGAAAATTATAAATTTTCCAAAAATTAAATTTTCAAAATAAAAATTGAACCAATTTTCAAAAATATCAATTTTGCCCAAAAATTTGAAAAATCAGAAAATCGCACCCTAGGCCCAAACAATTCAAGCCCATTATTCAGCGCGCTTCCCGAGACGCTCCCGGGCAGCCGCCCGCGCTCCCCGCCCGCTGCCCGAACGTTTCGGGCAGTGGCGGCAGCCTCCTGTGCGCTGGAAGCGCACAGGCGCGCGCGGCGCCGCGCGCAGCGTGCGGACGCTCCGCACGCTGCGCTGCGCAGTGCGCCGCGCACGGCGTGCGGACGCTCCGCACGCCGCGCGGCGCTGCGCGCGTTCGCTGCGCGGCGCTGCGCCTCTGCGCGCAGGGCGCTGCGCGTCTCTGCGCGCCGCCCTGCGCGCGATCTGCCCGGAACTGTTCCGGGCAGATCCGAAAAATAAATTTTTTTTTTTTAATTTCGAAAATCTGAAAATAAATTTTCGTGGTGCAAAATTTTCTGAAAAATTTTCTTGTGTGGTTAGAAATAAATTATTCAATATCTCAACCATACGATTTAGAAAAAACCTTGGCTCTGATACCACTGTTGGATCCGGGTTTTCTACACGCCCAAACGCAGCGGAAGTTTTAAAATTTTTATTTTATTTTGACAATCAAAATAATTTGATTTGGACGCTCGTATGATTTTCATAATCAAACATACATAGGATGTTAGAAATTATACCTTTGTGAATTTAATTCACTTGGACACCAACCGATCCGGTATTAGAGATCTGGCTCTTGATGATTCCCTACGAACTTTCTTCAAAGAAATCCTCCTATCAAGTCCACGACTAGATAGTGTGTTCCTCTTCCAATTTGCACTAGAAAATATGGAAGATATTTTGCGTAGGAGAGAAATTAATTGAGAGATGGCTCAACCTTTGAAAACAAAACAAGGAGGCCGAATTTTTCAATATTTGGATGGAGGCACACGTTTGTTTTGGGTGGTAGGTTTTTAGGGTTTGACTTTCAATGTATTATTTATAATTAATTAAACCCTAATTACATAATTAACATTAATGAACTTGATTTAATTAATTGGACTAGTCCAACTAGTTTAATTAATTTAATCATAGCCCATTAAAACTTTAATTATTTATTATGTTGGACTTGTACTCCTACAAGCCCATTAAACATATTACCCACCATATTTAATTTATTAATTAATCAACTCAACTCTTGAGCTTAATAAATTAAATACATTATAAATTCAACATTTGAATTTATTATTTAAATTATAAATTCAACTCTTTGAATTTTTATCACCTCCAAAATTTAATATTTAATAAACCCAACATTTGAGTTTAATAAATTAAATTCTCAAATTTTATAAATTCAACTCCTTGAATTTATTCTCTCAAAATTTAATTATCATAAATTCAACTCCTTGAATTTACTATATAATATAAATTCAACTCCTTGAATTTATTCTCTCAACGGGAACAAACGATCCAGTGCTTGTGTGACCCTCAATGGTTCAGGGATACAGCTAGCCGTGGGTTCACAACTCTTTGTGATTCAGGACATAATCCTTTATTCGGGCTTACCCTAGTTAGCCCCATTCTTTTCATCAACACTTTGATCAAGAATGTCATAACTCATTTCTGATTGCACCCATCGGATCATGGTAAGAGCGTCTAGTAGCATCGCCCCATGATACCCTAGGTATCACTGATAGTGCCTGCAAGAACCAGTCGATTATGATTAACGTACAGTACGGTCCCTTCATCTCATATATCCCGATCGAATCTGCAACCATTGGTTCATCGAGGGTTGCATATTAATTCGATAACTATGTGATAACTATAATAGTGGCATCGCGTGTACTATTTGGAGAACTCCTTCTCCAATGTACATCTCGTACTCTGGCCAGAGATTCCATGCACTATTATTTCATTAGATCACATAGGATATCCACACCCGTAGGTGAGCGGTGAATCCCCGACTACAATGCACTGGCTCCTATATGTGTCGCAACTGTGCCCAACCTCGCCACCTGATGACTCTCCTGGAGCTGGTAAACGAGTCAAAGCACAGCCCTAGCATATAGAGCCTCAGTGTTGTCCCGGGTCGTAAGGACTAATGGTGTACAATCATAACCACGGACGTATCCTCTCGATGAATGATAACCACTTGGAAAGTCCGAGGGAGGGTTGTTCGGTATAATCATTATATGACTACCCATCTGTATGTTTGGACATCTCTATGCCCTTACCAAGAAACGCAGTACACAACATCACAGATGCTAGTCTCGAGCTCAAGCGGCCTTTATCCATGTTTTAGGCGGCTGAATTGACTAGGAACGAATTTAGAATATGCAGTGTTTACAAATGAGTTTCAACATCGAATTACGATTCATTTGTATTAAAGCATAATCAAGGACTTTATCTATGCTGCTTGCATGGGTATACAGATAAAGTATTACGAAACCATTAAAAGATAAATTATATTAAAATAAAGATTGTTTATTACACTTGAGTCAATAAATTCCCTAGCCAACCGTTGGCATGCAGGGCATCTACTCTAACAGAAATAATAATCTAGACGAAATGTCAATATCCTATATGCAATGTATGTTTCACAATCCCACTCAATATACCTCTTCATATGCAACCAGCACATATAATCATGCAATTTATCCAAGATAAAAACACCACAATATGCCTCACTAGCACGTAAATCATGCAATGAATATAAAATGAAGAATTTATTCTCCTTAAAATTGTATTAATTATGAACATAAAAATTCTTATATTCATTAATGCTCTTTCCAAAGCCATTATCAAACAAATATGAATAATGAAAATAGACACATTAAATGTAATATCCATGTAATCATTTAACACCTCACACATGTTTAAGCCTTGCGCATATAATTCTAACTAAGTTTAATCAAGTTGAAAGCTTTTGAGAAATAAAAATCATTAACATATGAGCTTAACTCAATCAATGCCTCACCACTCTCACCTCCATGAATCCTCCACAACAACGTTAATTCACAGTTAGACCCTTTAGAAATCACATTTTCAACACTCAATCCAAATTCTTGAGTACAACACAACAAAGAATTAAGGTAACGAAGCAAATCATACGTATCAGATGTTGCGTTGGCAACTAACCTTACCGCATAGCGATTGCACCCAACGTCATTTGGATCATCCAATTGCATTTTTATACCACCAACACTTGTTTTCCTCCTCATCATGACTTCATCGAAATCCTGCAAAAGAGAAATAACAATGCTCGGGATTTAACCGGTTATATCTTCACAATGATAATAAACCACTTTGTACAAAGGTACGTGAAAGAGTGTATGCAAGAATAAGCAACTCTCTATCTCATTCTTTTGGGCTTTTAATTTATTTTTCTTTGACCTTGTAATGTTCGAGATTTTGATTCTATTAATATGAGATTATTGAATTTTGAATTTATATGATTATAGATGGACCATTCCAAGACCAGATTGGGTGAAGCCTGTGATTTATATATATTGTGTACAGAACTGTTGGCGCCCGAGCGGTAGAAAAGGGCTACCCGAGCGCCAATGCATTACAAGGATAAATTATTGACAGAGAGTCTGGCGCCCGAGCGGTAGTTTTTGACCGCCCGAGCGCCAGTGTTCATCAAATATATGTTGCGGGCAGAAGAGGTGGTGCCCGGGCGGTAGTTTTTGACCGCCCGAGCGCCAATGTGTAACACGCCGAGTACTTGGACAGAAGTTTCGGCGCCCGAGCGGTAGGTTGTGACCGCCCGAGCGCCGCCTGAAATGTGTAAAGATGAGCCACGTTTAATTAACATGCAACTTGAAATATATAAGTTATTCCTTCAGAAAACCTTAGAGAGAAAGGCAAGAAATCGAGGAGAAGCTTCAGAAAATTCTTAAGAAAAATCCTTACGCCTTTACACTTTGATCCATCCGTCTGATTTTGACTTCAGTACAGTGTTCCTAGAAACGACAGCTACTACAGGACGTAAGTTTGACTACGTTTTGACATGTCTTGAAATTATGATATTGTCAGAATTGAATGGGATTCATATATGATGTTCTTGACATGTTAGACATCGTAGAATCGAAGTCAGATTAAGAAACAGATATCATATGAAATTGTTATGATTTTCATAATGGAATTGATTAAGATTGATGTCAGATTTGTACGATGGTTGATTATAAGTTATTAGAATTGGTATATACTGATATGGTATTACCGGTATCGCAGGATTGTACTGTTGTATCGTCAGAATTTGATAAGATAGAGATGTCCCGATTTGAATAGAATATTGATACAATATATTGATATTGTCATTGCCAGATTGAACATTGACAGACTTTGAGTCGAGACTTCGATTGTATCAGAGCGACATAAAGAAAGGTATAAATAAATGTTGATTCGGGATTGCACAACTCGAGTTAGGTTTGACTTGAGTTTCCCTAAATCACATACTTATTTTATTGCATTGATATTTGCAAATTATCAGATTGATATGTTTAGTCTATTGAATTATAGCAGAACAAGAATTCGAGTCTACGGCAGATCAGCCTAGCTAGGGCAGAACCGCCGAGTCTTTGACAGAACCGCTAAGACTCTAGACTTAAGGTATATCGATGAGCTTAGATGTAGATCGACGTCTATTGTAGACATTCGATACAACATACCAAAGTCTAAATTAGATCGGGATCCCTAGATTAGAAATGAGTCCTAGATTGAGGTACAGATTTGTATTGATTCATGTGGTCAGATTAGATACATGTATTGATGTTTATTATGCTTTTATATATGTTTTATATGATTGCATTGATACATTGTTTATACTGGGATTTTATTCTCACCGGAGTTATCCGGCTGTTGTCGTGTTTGTATGTGTGATGGCAACAGGTGGGACAGGTTCAGGGTCACAGAGGTGAAGAAAGATCGAGATTAGAGTGGAGACTACGGACTTGAACTAGAGATAGGGTTTAAACACTTGATAGTTAGTTGTTGAACATGAGATGTAAATGATTGTATGTTGTATCAAATTTATACTTTTATACTGATATGTATAGGAGTTTGATTCCATTACGTTCCGCATTTTTTTAAAAAAAATTTAGACCCTGTTTATTGTAATTAATTAAATTAGTCCCAATTACGATCAAGAAGATGATTAGCGTCCGAGTCCCCACAACAGGTGGTATCAGAGCGATAGATCCTTTAGATTAAGATAGAAGAAGCTAGTGAGCGGGGTAGATTGAGGTTTTTTTTCCTGCTTTTGAATGCTAGCATGTCTTACTGCTTTAATACATGTTACTTCTTTATCTGATTTGATCTAGTAATATGTTTTATTGAGATTGGATCAGCACCGATTCTAGATCAGCAGTAAGATGATCAGAGTAGGATTGAAACAGAATTGTCGTATTTGTTACTAATCCATTTTATTATCAGATATGCCTCCAAGACGAGTACCAGAACAAGGTAGTACATCAAAATCCTCCAATGGATGTAACACCGACTCCAATGGAAACGTTACTGAAAAGATTTCAGTCATTTCACCCGCCAACTTTGAAAGGAACAGAGAATGCTGTGGAGTGCGAGAGTTGGCTTGATGATATTGAAATGTTGTTTGAATCATTGGAGTATACAGATGAGCGGCGAATTCGATTGATTGGACCCCAGTTACACGATATTGCAAAGAACTGGTGGATTACGATAAAGAGGGCCTTGGAGCATAGAGGTACGACTATCACCTGGAATGTTTTTAGAACTGAATTTTACCAACGATTCTTTCCAGTGTCGTACCGAAAGGACAAGGGGGCTGAGTTTGCCAATCTAAGGCAGAGACAGATGAACATAGAAGAGTACGTCTCAAAGTTCTCCACCTTGTTGAAATTTGATCCACATGTGGCTGACAGCGAGGAAGCTACTGCTGACCAGTTCATCAATGGATTGAACAAAGAGATTTTTATATTGGTGAACACAGGGCGACCAAATAACTTTACTGACGCCCTGAATAGAGCTAAGGGAGCAGAAACCGGTCTGATGAGACAGAAATGGGCTTCATTTGTGCCTCCAGCACCGAGACCACAACAACCATCTCCGAGATTTGAGGGTGGCAGCAGCAGTGGAGGGAAGAAGGAATTTTTGAAAGCCAAAGGAAAGCAATTTAAGAAATCGGGCAGCAGTTCTTCCAGCTCCGGTGGGTCCAGACAGAGCCAGAGTTACATTGGAGTTTATTGTAGAACTTGCGGAGGAAGACATGCAACTCAGCAATGCCAGGGAGTGACTGGTAGTTGCAACATTTGTAAACAACCGGGACACTTTGCGAAAGTGTGTCCACAGAGAGGTTCCCAAAGATCTCAGGGAGCCGAGTCATTAGGATCAGCAGCACAGACTGAGAGACGATCAATTTCTATTCATACATTCCAGCCAGCGCCATCTCAGTCACAGCAGAGGCCAGGAGGTAGCCAGACTGTTAGCCAGCCTCCTAGACAGCATGCCAGAGTATTTGCTTTGACATAGGAGCAGGCTCAGGAAGCACCAGATGACGTTGTGGCAGGTAACTGTTCTTTATGTGGTTACCCTGCTTATGTATTGATTGATACCGGTGCTTCACATACATTTATTTCTGAACGATTTGCATTAAGTCATGCATTGCCTGTAGAGTCTTTAGCTACTGTAGTGTCGATATCTTCTCCTTTGGGGACAGGTTTGATATCCGTAAATTCTGTAAAACATTGTGTACTACAGTATGACGGGCATGAGATTGAATTAGACTGCATTGTACTTGGGTTGTCTGACTTTGACTGTATTATCGGTATTGATATGCTGACCAAGTACAGAGCTACAGTTGATTGTTTCCACAAGATAGTGAGATTCAGACCAGATATGGCTGAAGAGTGGAAATTTTACGGTAAGGGTTCTAGATCGATAATTCCTTTAGTATCCGTACTATCTATGACTCGATTGTTACAGAAAGGAGCAGAGGGGTTCCTTGTATATTCAGTAGATTTACTGTAAAGCCCAAAAATCAGTATACGTAAAATCTATGCATTTATTTAATTTATGAAATTTCATTATTTTAATATATATGTTTAATTGATCTACGTTAAAATGTTTTCTTGAGTTTTATGTTTCAGACGATTATTCGAGGCTGGATCGAGGAAAGGAGACCGAGATGATTTTTAGTGACTTTAATTGTGGTATTTTATTCTAAGTTAGGTTTGAGGCATTTTAAATAATTTATGAAGTTTTTATATTTTTAAGACCTAATTTAAATATTAAGTCATTTTAGGATGTTTAAACTTTTAAAGTTTATCAATTAGGGGATTTTAGTAAATTTATTATGGGATTAGAATTTTATTAATTTGTTGATTTGTTAACATTTTATTAGCATGATTTATTTATTTAAAAACACTTTATAATTACTAATTAGGTGGTTTATTACACACCACACACACATATTAAAATATTTTCAATTATTCCAACACCTTTTCACACATACTCATACACGTATACACACAGCCCTTCATTATAAACAAAACACACATGTTTATTATTTTATTTGACTAAGGAGAGAAGAGAATTTTTCTTTAAACTCTCCTCCATCAACCTCTATATCATTTCTCTCCTCTCAACTTCTTCTTCAGCAATCGTTCCTTCCCTCTGAAATTTCCAGCAATATTTTGTTGAGTTTATTTCAAGAAAATCGATCCACCTTCGTCCCGGATCGTCTCTCGCTCCGTCTCTGCTTCAGTGTCGTCGTTTCGGTATTATTTAATCGTCAAAGGCATGTATAATCTCTCTTTTCTTTATCGATCATGTCATATTATGCGTGTGTTGTTATTTATGCTTAAAATCATGTGTATGATGTGTAGAAGTTTGAGCAAATACGTTGGGACAGCTTTTGAAACGATTTTTAGATCTACAATTTTCGTTTTTATTGTTCTGGTAAAAACTGCGAAATTTCGGTTCATATTTTGAGAAAATTTTCAACAACAAAAACGTAGAACTTTTCGATGCATTCGATTTGATATAAAATTCTAGATTTTTGGATTAAAATTGAATGAGTTATGATGTTTTTCGTGGGACTGCTCAAACTGCAACTTTTACGTAAATTGTGTTCTTGAAGTTTTATGTTGCAAGCCTCGTTGGGGATCGACGGGTGATCGTTGCTGCCTATAGGTATATTATTTATGATGTTGGGATGTATAATGAAGCTTCGTTTCTTGTCGTTAGGCGCCTGAGAGATTGAATGTCGTATAGAACCGTTTGTTGTCAAAAAGTCTCGTTCACGGGTTTGTTGGGTTGATTGTGATTTTGGTTGTTTTGGGACAATTTTTTAGGATCGGGGTCATTGAATTAGTAGCCTAAGATGAGCTCGTGGCGTTGATTCTTGGTCTGTGCAGTCGAGTCGAGGGAGTTAAGCATATCACGTTCAGAATTTTCATAAGTTTCATGCCACCACAGGTACACGGACCCGGACACGGACCTCTCCACGGGGTGCGTGCCTTTGTTTCCTTCGAGTAGCCATTTTTGCGAGCCAACACGGACCCTTACGGACCTAGGCACGGGGTCCGTGCCTCCTATTCCTTTTGAGTATTACTTGGCAGTACCTAGACGGACCTGTACACGGACCCGGGGTCGGGGTCCGTGTACTCACGTATTTTAGGAAAATTTATTTATGATTTTGAGGTTTGATGTTATGGTTTAGTGCAAGGATTTATCAAAGTCGTGTCATTGGAAATTATAGAATGTCCTAAGAAATTATTGAGCTTGAGAGTAAGCATGATATTTACGTCTAAGTTATGCAAGGTAATTATGAAATTTCATGTAGTATGTTGCAGCAACGGCCCCAGTCAAAGTCCAACGAATCCCTCGACACCAAGTAAGTATGTATGACGTGCAAAGAAAATATTTTAAGTTTTTTAGGTATGCTAAATGTCTTGTGACCAAATTATGTTTAGGATTGGAAAGCGTTAAATTATGAACGGGGACCAATCCACCCGTTAAATTATGAACGGGTTAGATCGAGGTTGGAAAGCATTAAATTATGAACAGGGACCAACCAGCCCGTTAAATTATGAACGGGGATCTTATGTATGTGGCAGTGGATACGTTTCTGTCAGCCCAGTACTGTAGTTTGTCTGATCAGGCATTTATTATGTTATGGGTCACTTGCTTTGAAACATCCTCTACGAAAAATATAAAGTTATGTATGTTCAAGTATGTTCAAGTATGCAAGTATGTTTATGAAAAGTTTAAGTTGATGGCACGTCTAATTATGTATGTATGTAAATTCAAGTTTATAATGTAGGTTCAACTTTCAATTATGTATGTTATATTTTGAAATTTTATGTGGTTTTATTATGTAGTACTTGCTATCTCCAGTTTATACGTGTGAGTCTTTAGACTCACTAGACTTGATCGATGCAGGTGAGTATGTTGAGGAGGAGACAGGAGGTGGCAACCAAGGGGCAGGCTTGGACTGAGCGGAAGGCTAAACCCGAGGACCACTAAGTTTATGTTTTTATGAAAAGTTTAAAATACTCTGCTTTTATGTTGGATGTGAGACATTTGAAACAAGTATGTTGTTGGAAAATTTATTTGGTGTTGTTGATTTCAAATATTAATATGATGAATGATGAGTGACGACCTTATAGATTTTATGTTTAAGAAAATTTTAAATTTTTCCGCAAATTTTGAAGTAGTTAAAATTACGTTACGTTACATTTACTGAAGTCGAGTCCATCATTAGCTGATTTGCCAGTGGTACGAGAGTTTGCTGACGTCTTCCGAGATGAGATCCCGGGATTACCTGCAGTCCGAGAGATATACTTCAGCATTGAATTGATGCCAGGTACAGTGCCGAACTCTAGAGCTCAGTACAGAATGGCACCAATTGAATGAAAGAATTGAAGGATCAGCTGGAAGACTTACTGGCCAAGGGGTACATCAGACCAAGTGTTTCTCCTTGGGGTGCTCCAGTACTGTTTGTAAGAAAGAAAGACGGTTCGATGAGACTCTACATCGACTATCGACAACTGAACAAGGCAACAATAAAGAATAAATATCCTTTGCCTCGTATTGATGATTTGTCTGACCAGTTGCAGGGTTCTTCGGTATATTCCAAAAGTGATTTGAGATCGGGATATCATCAGCTGAGATTCAGAGATTCTGATATCTCGAAAACAGCATTCAGAACCAGGTATGGACATTATGAGTTTATTGTCATGCCATTTGGTTTGACGAATGCTCAAACTGTATTTATGGGATTGATGAACCGTGTATTCCAGAAATATCTCGATGAATTTGTGATTATATTCATTGATGATATTTTGATTTATTCAAAGAATATGAGTGAGTACGCTGAGCATTTAAGAACTGTGTTGCGAATTTTAAGGGCTGAGGAGTTATATGCTAAACTGTCGAAATGTGAGTTTTGGTTAAGACAGGTAGTATTTCTGGGTCATATTATATCCGGAGACGGGATATCAGTGGATCCCAGTAAAGTGGAAGCCGTGATTTCTTGGCCAAGACCGACGTCCGTGCCCGAAATTCGCAGTTTCATGGGTTTAGCGGGATATTACCGTCGTTTTATTAAAGATTTCTAAAGTATTGCTAAACCAATTAGTCAGCTAACTCAGAAGAATGCTCCATTTGTTTGGTCTGAAGAATGCGAGACCAGTTTTCTGGAGTTGAACAAGCGGTTGACCAGTGCCCCGGTGTTGACTATCCCATCCGGTACTGGTGATTTTGTGGTTTATTGCGACGCTTCTCATAGAGGGTTGGGATGTGTGCTGATGCAGCGAGGGCATGTTATTGCTTATGCCTTTAGACAGCTTAAACCACATGAGACCCGTTATCCAATTCATGACCTTGAATTGGCAGCCATTGTCTTTGCATTAAAGATATGGCGACACTATCTTTACGGTGAGAAGTTTGAGATATATTATGATCATAAGAGTTTAAAATATCTGTTTTCACAATCTGAATTGAATATGAGGCAACGAAGATGGCTTGATTTGCTTAAAGACTTTGATTGTGAAATCATATACTATCCGGGAAAGTCTAATGCAGCAGCTGATGCACTAAGTCGAAAGGTATGTTCTTTACCCTTGTCGACGATCGGTGTTTCAAATTTAATAGAAGACTGCTGTTTGTCTGGATTAGCATTTGAAACAGATTATCGACCGTTGAGACTTTATACGGTGCAAGTGGAACCAGAGCTGATTATGAGGATTAAGGCAGCTCAAAAAGTTGATCAGAATGTACAAAAATCAGTATCGTTGGTCAGAACAGGGCATCGATCGGAGTATCAGGTATGTGATAACGTATTGTATGTGAATAATCGTCTGGTTGTGCCGAATGTTTCAGATTTTAGACGACAGATATTATCAGGAGCGCATAACAGTCGATTCAGCATTCATCCTGGTGGCAGAAAGATGTATAATGATTTGAAAAGACAGTTCTGGTGGAAACAAATGAAGACTGACATCGCCGAATTTGTTTCCAAATGTCTGAATTGCCAGCAGGTGAAAGCAGAAAGAAATAAACCAGGAGGATTATTACAGAGTTTGTCCATTCCTGAATGGAAATGGGATCACATTTCCATGGATTTTGTGACACAATTACCACGTTCCTCCTGAGGTTGTGATGCGATTTAGGTCGTGATTGACAGATTGACCAAATCCGCAAGTTTTATTCCGTAAAAGATGACGTACAGATTTGACCAGATGGCAGAGATCTATGTCAGAGAAGTGGTCAGATTGCACGGAGTGCCGAAGTCAATTGTATCAGACCATGATCCTCGATTTACTTCGCACTTCTGGCAGATTTTGCAGCAGGATCTCGGTACGAAGTTACATTTGAGTACCACATATCATCCACAGACCGACGGACAGTCAGAGCGGACTATCCAGACACTGGAGGATATGCTTAGAGCAGTGGTGCTTGATTTTAGCACTAATTGGCAAGATGCATTACCACTTTGTTAGTTTTCGTACAACAACAGCTATCAGACAAGTATTGAGATGGCACCATTCGAAGCGTTGTACGGAAAGAAGTGTCGATCCCCTCTCTATTGGGATGATATCTCTGAAGTGCATGAAATTGGACCTGACATGATCAGAGATATGATAGAAAAAGTGAAGATAATTCGAAAGAAAATGAAGGCAGCGCAAGACAGACATGACAAATATGTCAATGTTCGACGTAGACCGTTGGTATTTGAGGCAGAAGACCGAGTATTTTTAAAGATTTCACCTTTCAAAGGAGTTGTCAGATTTGGCAAGAAAGGGAAACTGTCTCCACGATACATTGGGCCTTATGAGATTCTCGAGAAGATAGGAAATCGTGCCTATCGACTCGCTTTACCGCCTTCATTATCCGGGATACATGATGTCTTTCATGTATCGTTATTAAGGAAATACCTTCCTGATGCTTCACATGCTATTCAACCAGACGAGGCCGAACTGGATGAGACGTTGAGCTATTTTGAAAAACCAATTCAGATTATTGATCGTAAAGAAAAATAGCTCAGAACGAAGACTATTCCACTTGTAAAGGTTCAATGGACTCGTCATAGCTTTGAAGAAGCCACCTGGGAGACTGAATCAAATATGAGACAAGAATTCCAAGAGTTATTTTGATAATGTAAATTTCTTATACAGTTTCAGTATATACTCCTTATTGATACGATTGATTGCCTGTGATTTCGGGGACGAAATCGTATCTTAGGGGGGGAGAAATGTAATGCCCGAGATTTTGATTCTATTAATATGAGATTATTGAATTTTGAATTTATATGATTATAGATGGACCATTCCGAGACCAGATTGCGTGAAGCCTGTGATTTATATATATTGTGTACATAATTGTTGGCGCCCGAGCGGTAGAAAAGGGCCGCCCGAGCGCCAATGCATTACAAGGATAGATTATGGACAGAGAGTCTGGCGCCCAAGCGGTAGTTTTGACCGCCCGAGCGCCAGTGTTCATCAAATATATGTTGCGGGCAGAAGAGGTGGCGCCCGGGCGGTAGTTTTTGACCGCCTGAGCGCCAATGTGTAACACTCCGAGTACTTGGACAGAAGTTTCGGCGCCCGAGCGGTAGGTTGTGACCGCCCGAGTGCCGCCTGAAATGTGTAAAGATGAGCCACGTTTCATTAACATGCAACTTGATATATATAAGTTATCCCTTCAGAAAACCTTAGAGAGAATGGCAAGAAATCGAGGAGAAGCTTCAGAGAATTCTTAAGAAAAATCCTTACGCCTTTACACTTTGATCCATCCGTCTGATTTTGACTTCAGTACAGTGTTCCTAGAAACGACAGCTACTACAGGACGTAAGTTTGACTACGTTTTGACATGTCTTGAAATTATGATATTGTCAGAATTGAATGGGATTCATATATGATGTTCTTGACATGTTAGATATCGTAGAATCGAAGTCAGATTAAGAAACAAATATCATATGGAATTGTTATGATTTTCAGAATGGAATTGATTAAGATTGATGTGACACCCTGACCCGTAACGATAAAAATACAGCGGAATTTAAAATTTTCTTTCAAATGGAAGGAGTTTCAAAATACATTTCTTAAAAATGTTTACAAAATAAATACATGATCATTCAAATGATATACAAAATAATCATTTCTATGATCATGTCCCAAAATGATAACAAAATAATCATCCTTCCAATCTTCGTATGCATATGACTCTCGGCCACAATCAATGTCCTGGTCCGTCGCTCTTATCTGCATAACATGAAAATAACTGAAATGAGTATAAAAACTCAGCAAGTGGAACTCTACATAGCAATGATACATAGTATACTCTGTAAAACATGACTTTGAAATCATAAATACCATCAACTCTGAAACATGAATACTGTAGCAATAACTGTAGCAATAAGATAGCAATAAGATGATATTTCTCTTTTCTCTGGTTGGATTGATATCAATAGTATCTCTGACTGTGGTGCTTGTATCCCAAATCGATTATAAACCGATAACTCTGAGGGATATAAGCCTATGGGCGTTGATCAACTAATTGCATGCAATGCTCTGACTATGATTAAATCAATCCAATAAAACATTTGAATTCTCAATAGCATTTAAACAATCACTTTGGAAACTATATCTTTTCTCTTGTATTCCCTTTTTAATAAATGAGACATACAATGCCTCCAATAGATAATCAATGAAATCAATACATAACAATGGATCAATTGAAGGGAATAACACTTTGAAACCTTTGAAATACAATACATATAACATCATGTGAGCGAAGGGATGAAATTCCACTTACAAACCAATAGAACACCTCCAAACTATACTCTTGGTACACCACCTACAACAATAATCCATAAATAACACCAATATCAACTCTATATCCAAAAATACAAGTCAAATAACCCATTGAACCATCAAAAACATCAACCTATAGCATCTCAATTCCAACACCATGATAGAACTCAACCAAAAACTTACCTTAGCTTCCTCTCACCACGTAGAAGCTCGATCTCAACTCGGAAATCCAAACAAATCCAAGAATCAAAGCTAGGAAATGAAATGAAATGAAGGAAACCCTTGTTTCTAGAGAGAAATCTCGAAAATGGAGGAAAGGAAAGGTGAAAAGTGAAGTCAACTCAACCAAAAAGCAACTTAAAGCTTCGCCCATACCTCAATAATACAAGACCGCGGGTGCGCTGCCACAAGCACCGCGGGTGCGCTATGCCTTCGGCCAACCAAATTAAAATCCATGCACGATGACCGCGGGTGCGGTGCTGCAGATACCGCGGGTGCGGTCTCACCGCGGGTGCGGTCGTTGCACTGCCGCGGGTGCGGTGATGCCACGGCCAAACTCCCAAAATCCAATAAATGAGACCGCGGGTGCAGCCCGTACAATGAGTGCGGGTGCGGTACAGCTTCGGCCAAGAAGCAATCCAAAGCAACTAAAATCAATCCGCAACGCTGAAACGACGCAACCAACAACATCTAATACAACAACCAAGCCACAAACAATAATACCAACTAAACTATAACCCATAACACAACTCAAATCATCTAAATCATAAAACCCAATAAACACATAAAACTTAAACCGTACCGTACACCGGGCTCGGCTATTACAATCTCCCCTCCTTAGAGGAATTTCGTCCGCGAAATTGACGTCACTACACGAACAACTCAGGATACCTCTCTCTCATCTCATCCTCGGGTTCCCACGTAGCCTCTTCGATCAAATGGTTCCTCCAAAGGACTTTAACGATGCCGATCTCTTTGTTCCTCAAAACTCTAACTGTAAACTATGAATCAATGAATATCATAACAATAGCATAGAAATGAGATGGTATTTCTCTTTTATTCCCTTTGAACAATAATGAGACATAAAATGTCTCCAATATACATATAGCTCAATTGGTACCAAGACTCTTGATGTCTATGTACTTATCCTATAGGTCATGGGATCGAGTCTTGGGGAGGCGAAAGAAATCCTTTGGTAGGGAAGGAGAGATCCTATGAGTAACCCGTACGACGCCTATGGAAAGCCCGTGAGGGAAAAGGCCCCATAGAGGGAGCCCAAGATCGGGATAGCCTTGGGTCGATCGAGGCAGTGGGCCGTATGGGCGGTCCACTGGGCCTGTAATTGGTCGTTACAATAAAAGGCGCCTTTTATTGTAACGACCCAAGGCTATCCCGATCTTGGGCTCTGCTCTATGGGCCTTAGCCCCTCTGGAACTCTTCCCTCACGGGCTTTCCATAGGCATCGTTACTCATAGGACTCTCCACACCAGGTTGGTGGAGTGATACCTCCCCAAGTCTCGAACCCATGACCTCCTGGCTTAAGTACATTGTTCAAAGAGACTTGGTACCAATTTTATTAGAATTGGTATATACTGATATGGTATTACCGGTATCGCAGGATTGTACTGTTGTACCATCAGAATTTGATAAGATAAAGATGTCTTGATTTGAATAGAATATTGATACAGTATATTGATATTGTTGTTGCCAGATTGAACATTGACAGACTTTGAATCGAGACTTCGATTGTATCAGAGCGACAGAAAGAAAGGTATAATTAAATGTTGATTCGGGATTGCACAACTCGAGTTAGGTTTGACTTGAGTTTCCCTAAATCACATACTTTATTTTATTGCATTGATATTTGCAAATTATCAGATTGATATGTTTAGTCTATTGAATTATAGCAGAACAAGAATTCGAGGCTAGGGCAGATCAGCCTAGCTAGGGCAGAACCGCCGAGTCTTTGACAGAACCGCTAAGACTCTAGACTTACGGTATATCGATGAGCTTATATGTAGATCGACGTCTATTGTGGACATTTGATACAGCATACCAAAGTCTAAATTAGATCGGGATCCCTAGATTAGAAATGAGTCCTAGATTGAGGTACAGATTTGTATTGATTCATGTGGTCAGATTAGATACATGTATTGATGTTTATTATGCTTTTATATATGTTTTATATGATTGCATTGATACATTGTTTATACTGGGATTTTATTCTCACCGGAGTTATCCGGCTGTTGCCGTGTTTGTATGTGTGCATGGCAACAGGTGGGACAGGTTCAGGGTCACAGAGGTGAAGAAAGATCGAGATTAGAGTGGAGACTACGGACTTGAACTAGAGATAGGGTTTAAACACTTGATAGTTAGTTGTTGAACCTGCGATGTAAATGATTGTATGTTGTATCAGATTTATACTTTTATACTGATATGTATAGGAGTTTGATTCCATTACGTTCCGCAATTTTAAAAAAAATTTAGACCCTGTTTATTGTAATTAATTAAATTAGTCCAAATTACGATTAAGAAGATAATTAGCGTCCGGGTCCCCACAGACCTCTTTTTCTTTTTCTTTTTCTCTCATCTCTATGGCCAACTCACTTTTTTGTTTACTCTTTCTTTCGACCATATCACAATTTTTTCACTCATTTTCAATAAATTTCAATTGATCAAAAGAAATATGTTGTTTCTCAATTGATGTCAGCAAAAAAGTTTCTTCTTTCCTATTATCCTCCTCCATAGTAGACAAATTAGGCACTCCTTTCCTACCTAATGATTCAGCCTCCACTGTGTATCGTCCAACATCATTCGACTCATCAATACTATCATCAACAACTTTCACAACCTCAAATTTTGTGGGCCCTTAACTCCTAATTGTTATTACAATGCAATTTGATTAGGGTTAATTAATTACAGCAGAAAACAAGTTTAAATTTTCTTTACAATAAGCCCAAAATATATTATTTGAATACTAAAAATATTATTTCATCTCACCTAATAAAACATGCCCACACATAATCAAAACCAAGTACCTACAAACAACTCATATCCTCGAGACATACTCCGGTATATAGATACATATACATATATAATAGGATAGAATACTAAACCTCAAATCAAACATGACTCCCTCTAGAAGTACCATCTCCGGTCTCCTGATAACCTGAAGTACCTGCCATTGTCCACACACAAAGACAACAACATCCTCCTTTGGGGGTGATCAATGCTCCGTATGGAACAACCATCATATATACAACAGATATCTACACAATGATATATGATATGCAATGCATGTATGTCGTGGAGATATAAATGCCCATCAACTGAGCATATATCGGAATCAATCGAATCGCTATCAAATCAATGCTCGAGCTGGTACACCAGCCTCAATCAAGTATAAGGGATGATCATATGATAGCGTCGGGTGTGGGGACCCGGACGCTAATCATGCTCTTAATCATCATTGGGACAATTAAATCAATTATAATAAACAAGGTCTAATTTTTTTTTTAAATACAGTATTAAATGCGGAACGTGATGGAATACCTTCTAGTATACATGTCAGTATTAAAGTACAAGTCTTGTACTATATAAGATCATTCAAACTAAGGTTTAACAACTAAATATCAAGTGTCCAAACCCTATCTCTAATCAAGGTCTGTAGTCTCCACTCTAACCACGATCTCTCTTCATCTCCTCGACCCCGATCCTGTCCCACCTGTTGCCATGCACAAATACAAACACGACAACAGCCGGATAACTCCGGTGAGAAATACATCCCAGTATAAATCAACGAACATGCAATCATATATCAATATAAAAGCATAGAATAAATATCAGTCATACGTATCAAAATCTGAAAACGTAATCAATATAAAACTGTCAACCAGACTCATGACTCCACGTCAAAGACAAGACTCAATCCTAGTCTAAGGATCCCGGTTTCTAGACTTTGGCATTCCATATCGAATATCAGTAATAAAAGAAATTCCAATTCTATTCATCATCGATATAACCAAACATCTGGTGTCTTGACCTATCCGTCACAGACTTTGGCACTTTCGCCAAACCACTATCCTGTGACAATGTGCAATGTGCCAGTGATGATTACATCACTATCTAGCACCTATGTCACAAGATCAATCGTCTAATACTCGTCTAATACATGCTTTCTATAAATCAATAGAACAAGCATATCAATTCAAATCAATGCACACAATAACAATAAGTATGTGATTTAGGGAAACTCAAGTATATCATACTCGAGTCGTTCTCTCAATACAACATTGACTTATACCTTTCTCTTCTCGGTCTGATGAATTCGAAGTCTCGAATTTTGATTTGTCCATACTCAATCTGTTAATGACAATATCGAATAGACTTTGTCAATGTACAACTCAATTCCAGACTTGTTCTGATCAATAATCAAATCAAGACATAATCTGATCAACGTCAATTATACAACAATAAAATCTCAATCAATAGCGAATCTGATTAATATCAATGTACTGATGCTTTGACAACATAATAATAAAATCTCAATAACCCCGTCAGTATTAACATCACAGATATAATAACATGCTCATAATCAATATCAGTACAACTCATCATCTCAACAATAACGGATTATAATCTCAAATCTGTACAATCTCGATCATATCAATTCTGAAAAATCATAACAATTACATACGGTATCTGTGAGGCCCGGGGCCGAAGAGGGTGGGGGGTGATCGCCGGTGCCATGAGTATGCACAGACAATGAGCGGCTCCTGGCAGGCTTCTAGGTGGAGGGGACATGAATGAACCGATCCCACACCAGAATGAGAGGGATTCCGAGACTGTTCAATGTAATGGGCTGTACAGTTGAAGAGGGCTTAAAAGATTTGATTGGTACTACTCATATCACGAAGGTGCATCTTCTTTTCGGTAGCTCATAACATAAGAACTCTAAAGTTAAGCGTGCTTGACTTGGGGAAATTTTGGGATGGGTGACCTCATGGGAAGTTTCTCAGGGTGCGTGTGAGTGAGGACATAAGCACGCTGGAAAGACTTGTTTTGATATAGTTAAGACAGTCATCAAATCTGGGGCGTTACAAGTGGTATCAGAGCTGACCACTCCGAGTACGGTGTGGTTCGGGGACGAACCAAGTGGAAGCTGGTGGGCATGTGAGGCCCGGGGCCGAAGAGGGCGGGGGGTGATCACCAGTGCCATGAGTTTGCACGGACAATGAGCGGCTCCTGGAAGGCTTCTAGGTGGAGGGAACATGAATGAACTGATCCCACACCGGAATGAGAGGGATTCCGAGACTGTTCAATGTAATGGACTGTACAGTTGAAGAGGACTTAAAAGATTTGATTGGTACTACTCATATCACGAAGGTGCATCTTCTTTTTGGTAGCTCATCACATAAGAACTCTAAAGTTAAGCGTGCTTGACTTGGGGAAATTTTGGGATGGGTGAACTCCTGGGAAGTTTCTGAGGGTGCATGTGAGTGAGGACATAAGCACGCTGGAAAGACTCGTCTTGATACAGTGAGGACAGTCATCGAATCTTGGGCGTTACAGTATCTGTTCTTCAATCCGGTCTTGATTATACAATGTCTACTATGTCAAGAACAACATATATCAACCATATCTGATTCAGGCAGTATCATAATTTTCAAATCATAACAAAAACGTAAGAAACTTACGTCCATTTGAAGCTTTCGTCGATAGAAACACGGTAATGTACTCGGATTGAAAATCGAACGGCTGGATCTTACAGAATACAATTTCTAGTACTTGAGAATTTGAAGCTTCCCTGGATTCCTTTTTCTCGTTTTCTTGCTGATTAACTATAGATATGTATATATCTTACATGCAAGGGGCAAGTGGCTCTTTCTTTGAGCAGCACGTCTCGCGCATATACGCGACCTCAACAGGCGCATATGCGCGAGACATTATGTCTCTACGCGTAACATCGGCGCGTAACATCACGGCTGCTCGTGCATATGCGCGCACCACTTCCGCGCATATGCGCGAGACCTACTGCCTCCGCATACTACCGTTCGTGCATATGCAAGCCTCGGTTCGGCGTATATGCGCGAGACCTTCTGGTCTCTCACTTCATCATTGCACAAGCTCGCGCATATGCGCGCCCTCCTCCCGCGCATATGCGCGAGGTTCTCTGCCCAACTCGCGCATATGCGCACCTCCTGGTCGCGCATATGCACGAGGTGTTCTGTCCTCGCACACATCTAGTGTTTTCCTTCATCTTTTCCAGTCTAATCCTTTCCGTCTATAATCACCTCACTTACCAGCAATTTATATCAGATTACCATAATAAAATTCCCGGGCATTACATTTCTCCCCCCTAAGATACGATTTCGTCCCCGAAATCATAGATAATTACATCATATCAAAGAAAGAAATGTACAACAAAATCAATCAGAAACTCGGATCAGCGAAATAATTCTGAAAATCGCTGCCTCATATCAGACTCAGTCTCTCAGGTAGTTTCTTCAATGTCATGACGACTTTACTGTACTTTCGACAGCAGAATATTCTTCGTTCTGAATTATCTTTCTTTTATGGATTTCTGATTTCAATTTGGAATAATAATTCAAGGAGTATAATCTCGTAATAAAACTCGAAATAACTCTGATAGAATCAATCCCAAAATACTGGCTATACAATATCCGTATATACCAATCAACATGTAGTATCCCGATTCCTAATTTGAGTTAATTATTGGATTAATTATTTTCGGTGGGATCGGAAGGACCGAACCGGGTTCGGATCGTCCGATCATGGTTCGGATCGTCCGAGCCAGATGTCGGATCGTCCGAGCCAGGTGGCTGGACCCGTGGCAGACATGCAGAATTCGGATCGTCCGAGCAAGGGTTCGGATCGTCCGAGACAGGTGGCTGGACACGTAGAACGCATGCAAGGTTCGGATCGTCCGAAGTGGGTTCGGATCGTCCGAAGTGTACCGGATCGGAGCTTCCGAAGTGGATCGGATCGTCCGAACATTGGCTATAAATAGAGGCGCGAGGCTTCATTTCTTACTCGCCATTTCAGAGCGTTCCAGAGCGTTTTAGTCGTTTCTGAGAGGTTTCTAGTCTTTCCCGAGGTTCAGGCACTAGCAGGGAGCTACTGGCTTTGTAGCGGAGCTGTGCTCTAGTTGGGAGCTAGCGGCATCAGCGGGCTAGCGACGGACGAAGGTTTGGAATTGTATCATTATTATTTCAGGATTATCTAGTTAAGTCTGGTAGATAAGTTTTAGTGATGGTTTTCACTTGATGAATAGGCTTGGAATAGACCTGTTTGTCTGGTTTTCCAGTGGATTAGGATTGCAGTGATAGAGGTACGAAAGTACTATCCGAGATATCCTGGTCGAGTATACATCCTTATATGTGTTGCATGATTATGTGGTGCATTGATATATGTCATATGATGCATGCTATTATGTCACGCTGTATGATGCATGTTGCATTTCATGTTGAGCCGTATCTCCTTCGAGATAGCCTTTACTGTTGAGCTGTATCTCTTTCGAGATAAGCTATATCTTGTGGGGCCGCTCAGCCCTGTCTTGTCTTGTGGACGCATGGACACCGAGAGTACACAGTGGCCGACGGGTCCGGAGGGCTTCGGTGATCCGGGACATTTTAGGTCCACGTCTGTTCTTGTAGTGGATGCAGTGACCTAGAGGAGTACCGCGTGGCACTATCCACTTGGCGCCTCTAGACTGAGCATATTGAGATCCTTTGTTACTCCTGTTTCTTGACTACCCTGGTATCATATCATAGCATGTGCATTTCATATAGGTTTGTATACTCATGTTTTTGTACTGGGCGTTCTTATCGCTCATGTCCTCGGTTTTGTTTATCTTGGACACCCCATTCCCACGGGGCAGGCCTCAGGTTGGACAGCTCAGGAGGAGGAGGAGGAGGACGTTGAGTAGCTGGTTGGTTTAGTTCTTCGGTATCTTTTTGATTCGATATGGTTGTACCGTATATTTCATTTTAGTTGAGTTGTCCTGGATTTTCGATCGGGTTGTATAACTATCTTTTGGTGACAGTTTTCCGCCTTTATTTCTGATTGTTTTTAATTAAGTTAATCGCATGCTTAGTTCTTGATTAGTAGGTGATTCTGGAACGGGTCACTACATTTATGGTATCAGAGCATGCTTACGATTTTGGGATATAGATTTCTGTTTTGGGATTTTCGTTGACCATTTTACCATTTTCCCCATTCTATCTTGTAGCGATGGCTGACCAATTTGGTGATGAGAGTAGTCAGGGAAGTGTAGGTCGTTGGGGGTGACCAGGACGATCGTAGGCGTCATCGTGAACATCGTCATCGTCGGGATGGTCCTAGGCGTTTTGAGTTGCACCGTTTCATTCAGATGGGGCCTAAGCCTTTAGTTGGTGGTGAGACTCCCGATGATGCTGAGGATTGGTTAGAGCGCATGGAGAGTTGTTTCCGTGCATTCCAGTGCACCGAGGAGCAGAAGATAGAGACCCTTAGTTTTCTTCTCGAGGGCCGTGCGCGCAAGTGGTGGCGATCGACTTCTGCGCCAATAGTCCAGTCTCAGGGTAGGGTGACTTGGGTCGATTTCCGTGCAGCTTTCATGCAGCTGTACTTTCCTCCAGCCCTTCGCCAGGCAAAGACGATTGAGCTCCTGAACCTTAAGCAGGGTAGTATGTCTGTTGATGAATATCAGCAGAAGTTCTTCGAGTTGTTACCCTTTGCTCCTCATATCAGTGGCAGTTCTGAGGCCAAGTATGACCATTTCCTCCAGGGTCTTAACCAGGAGATCTTTGATCGAGTCACTGTCTGCGATAATCCTACTTCTTATGATGGGTTAGTGAACCGGTGTCGCCAGGCAGAGATCAGTCTCCAGCGTGGTAGGGCTATTCTTTCTTCTAGACCTCCGAGTACTTTGAGCCCTCGATCTCAGTCTTTCAAGAAGTCAGGTTCTTCTTCTTCTGGATCTGGATCACGGTCTAGCGGTGTTTTTCGCTTTGGTAAGAAGAAGGTTTCTTGTGTGCATTGTGGGAAGAACCATCCATCGGAGCAATGCCGATCAGCCACGGGAGCTTGTTTTCAGTGCGGAGATATGGGTCATATCAAGAAGAATTGTCCTCAGTTGCGAGGTGGAGCAGGATCTGGTTCCGGATCTCAGACGACTGTTCAGCAGAGGAGGCAGGGTCAGGCAGTGGGTAGTTCAAATCTTCGACCTCGTGCCCAAGGTCAGGTTTTTGCGCTGAACCAGGATCAGGCTGCAGATGAGACAGAGAGAGTCATAGCAGGTACTTTTCGTTTATGCGGTATTCCTTCTTTTGTTCTTATTGATACCGGAGCATCACATTCATTCATCTCTGCACGATTTGTTAAGCGTCATAAGTTACCGTATGTTTCTCTAGACGTCATTCTTTCCGTTTCTACCCCGATGGGTCATTCGGTGTTAGCTAAGCGTCTAGTGATGGGTTGTCCCTTAGATTTTGAGGGTAACGAATTGATTGCGAATCTTATGATCCTGGAGATGGAAGATTTTGATTGTATTCTAGGTATAGACCTTTTGACTACCTACCGAGCTACCGTGGATTGTTACCAGAAGCTTGTTCAGTTTCGTACGACTGAGAGCTCTAGTTGGTTTTTCTATGGTGAGGGAGCGCGACCTCCGATGCCAGTGATATCTGCTCTGAAAGCCTGTCGTGCTTTAGAGGCGGGCGGGGAAGGCTACCTCATCTATGCGATTGATTCCTCCACAGGTAGTGTTGGTATAGATGATATTCCAGTGGTTTGTGAATTTCCTGATGTTTTTCCAGATGAGATTCCTGGTTTTCCTCCGGTTAGAGAGGTGGAATTTGGCATTGAGTTAATGCCAGGGACTGCACCGATTTCTCGTGCCCCCTATCGTCTTGCTCCGTCAGAGATGAGAGAATTGAAGCAGCAATTGCAGGATCTTCTTGATAAAGGTTATATTCGCCCGAGTGTTTCACCTTGGGGAGCTCCAGTCTTGTTTGTCAAGAAAAAGGATGGATCGATGCGATTGTGTATTGATTATCGCCAGCTGAATCGTGTGACGATCAAAAACAAGTATCCATTACCTCGTATTGATGACTTGTTCGATCAGCTTCAGGGTACCTCTGTTTACTCCAAGATTGACTTGCGATCGGGTTATCATCAGATGAAAGTCAGAGATGATGATATTTCCAAGACTGCATTTCGTACTCGATATGGGCATTACGAGTTTCTAGTTATGCCATTTGGATTGACGAATGCGCCAGCGGTGTTCATGGATCTAATGAACCGAGTCTTTCGTGATTTTCTGGATCAGTTTGTTGTGGTTTTCATCGATGATATCTTGATTTATTCTCACAGTGTGGAAGAGCATATCCAGCACTTGAGGATTGTGTTGCAGATTCTTCGCGAGAAGCAATTGTATGCTAAGCTGAGTAAGTGCGAGTTCTGGATTGATCGTGTAGTATTCCTTGGTCATGTGATTTCCAAGGAAGGAATTTCTGTGGATCCCAGCAAGATTGAGGCAGTGCTGAATTGGTCACGTCCTACGACGGTGGCTGAGATCCGTAGTTTCCTAGGTCTGGCAGGGTATTATCGTCGCTTCATTGTGAATTTCTCTCAGGTAGCTAGACCATTGACGCAACTTACTCGGAAGGATGTTCCATTTGAGTGGTCATCTGAGTGCGAAGATAGTTTCAGAGAGCTTCGTCGACTTCTGACTTCTGCACCTGTTTTGGCGTTACCATCAGGATCTGATGGTTTCAGTGTTTACACCGATGCCTCTTTTCAAGGCTTAGGGTGTGTGTTGACGCAGAATGATCATGTGATCGCTTACGCATCCAGGCAGTTAAAACCTCACGAGGAGAAGTACCCTATTCATGATCTAGAATTAGCTGCTATTGTGTTTGCGCTAAAAATCTGGCGTCATTATTTGTACGGGGTTAAGTTTGAAATTTTTACTGATCATAAGAGTCTGAAGTATCTGTTCACTCAGGCTGAGTTGAAC
>NC_133107.1:19461721-19671634 GCF_022965805.1 Primulina eburnea
ACAATCTGTAAAAATGACGGTAATTTCATTACGAAGGCTATAGAAATGTACTCCCATTTCTATTTAGAACTTCACAATTCTGTAATAAATCTTCTGATTTCTATCTTTCTATCTTTTCTGTTAGCGATTTAGTCATATCAATACAATTTCTGCCAACATTTCAATACGTTTCGTTTATAACTGATCTCATCTTTCTATATCACAACTATCTGTTCGAATACAATACAGTCTCAATCATCAGACTGAACACTGAATCCATGACTGTAAGCTTCTAACAATATCTGTTCTTTCTGATTCGAACTATTTGATATACACAATCAGTTAATAACATAAAGTAAAGAGGAAATACCTACCTGGTATTCGGCTCTGACTATCAATATCAAGCTTTGCTGTACAATTCTGACACATCTGATATCACAGAATAATCAACCTCATACAACATATAAAATCACATATCTGTTACTCTGATCGACACTCGGTTCTGACTATCGATATTGAGTTCTAAACATTCTAATCAGCTTTTCGAACTGCTAACGTTTCAACATCAGCTCTGGTTCGGACGGTACAATGTAATCTCCATTGTCTACAATCTGTCTCAACCACGTACTTAGAATAAGCATCAATATTCAATCAGATTCAAGGCTAAAATCAATTTCTCTGATTGGAATCAGATCTGAAGTCTTACCAGAGAAAACATCAATAATTTTCATATCATTGGTAAATCAGCCAAGGATAGACTCAACTTCAGTAAATCAACTGAATACATAAGGAGTCACTCTGCTCCTTTCTGTAATAATCGAGTCATAGCTAGTACGAATACCAAAGATATTCTCAGTCTAGAATTCTTATCGTACAATATTCATCTCTTGGTCATCTCAGGTCTGATTCTCACCATCTTCTGAAATTAATCTATGGTAGTTCTGTACTGGATCCGCATATCAATATCAGTAATGCAGTTCCAAAATCAGGGAACACCAGTACAATACCATCTACAACACAATCTAACTCGATCTCATTCTTACCCTACTGTAGTCTACAAGATCTAACAGAAATCACTGATACAAGATCTTTTCTCAAAGGAAAAGAAACAAATACTACAGTAAATAGGGACTCGACAAATAATGCATACATCAATGCAAATCTTTCAGAAATAAAAATGTGTGAAGCACCGGTATCCCTCAATACATATGCAGGATAATCAAACAAATCAGTTACCTGCAACATCATCCTCTGGTGCTTCCTGAGCCTGCTCCTCGGTCAAAGCAAATACTCTGGCCTGCTGTCTAGGAGGCTGGCCAACTGTCTGGCTTCCTCCTGGCCTCTGCTGTGACTGAGATGGTGCTGGCTGAAATGAAGGAACATCAGCTGATCGTCTACTCCCCTGTGCCGCTGGGCCAGATGGTTCAGCTCCCTGGGATCTTTGGGAACCCCTCTGTGGACATACTCTGGCAAAATGTCCCTGTTGCTTGCAGAAGTGGCAACTACCAAGTACTCCTTGGCATTGCTCAGTGGAATGTCTCCCTCCACAATTTCCGCAGTAAACGCCGGTATAACTCTGCTGAGAACCACTGGAACTAGAAGAACTAACGCCAGACTTCTTAAACTGCTTTCCTCTAGCCTTCAGAAAATCTTTCCTTCCACCACTGCTACTGCCACTCTCGCATCGGGGAGGTGGTTGCTGTGGTCTCGCCACTGGAGGAACAAATTCAGCTCCTCTCTGCCTTATCAGGCCTGCTTCAGCGCCCTTTGCTCTATTCATGGCATCAGAAAAGTTATTCGGTCGCCCTGTGTTCACCAATGTAAAAATATCGGGATTCAAGCCATTGATGAACTGATCAGCAACGGCTTCGTCATTTTCAGACACATGTGGAGAAAACTTCAACAAGGTAGAGAACTTGGTCACATATTCTTCAATGTTCAGATGACCCTGTCTCAAATTGGCAAACTCCGCCCCCTTGTCTTTTCTGTACGATATTGAGAAAAATCTCTGATAAAACTCAGTTTTAAATACATCCCAAGTAACAATCGTATCTCGCTGCTCCAAGGCCCTCTTCATTGTAACCCACCAGCTTTGTGCAACATCAAGCAACTGGTGCCCAATCAATTTAATCCGGCACTCATCACTGTATTCCAGTGAATCAAACAGCAACTCAATGCTACCTAACCAACTCTCACACTCGACTGATGTCTCAGTACCTTTCAGAGTGGGTGGTTTGAATGATTGAAACCTCTTCAGCAAGGTTTCCATTGGAGTCGGTGTTACATCCATTGGAGGATTTGATGTACTACCCTGTTCTGGTACTCTTCTCGGAGGCATATCTGAATATCACAAGGATTAGTAACCCAATTCTACAAACCTGTTTCAATTCAGTCTTTCCTCCTCCGATCATCTTACTGCTGATCGAGAATCGATGCTGAGTCGTTCTCAATAATGCATATTACTAAATCAAATCAGATAAATCAAGTAACATGTCTTATATACAGCAGTAAATCATGCTAGCAATCACAAGCAAGGAAAGAAAACTCCATCTACCCCGCTCACTAGCCTCTTCTATCTCAATCTCAAGGATTTATCGCTCTGATACCACCTGTTGTGGGGACCCGGACGCTAATCAAGTTCTTAATCATGTTTGGGACTAATTAATCAATTATAAAACAGGGTCTAATTTTTTTTTTCAAATACAAAGCGGAAACGTAATGTAATTTACTCAAATTACATATTAAACATGAACATACAAATCTTGCGTTATCTACAAGAATTCAACTAGGTTCAACTACATATCAGTGCTGAATCCTATGTTGCTTCAAAGCCCGGATCTCCATGCTATCTAATCTTCTCTCATCCTCTTCTTGACCCTGATCCAGCCCCACCTGTTGTCATGCACACATACAAAACAAGATAACAGCCGGATAACTCCGGTGAGATATAAATATCCCAGTATAAACAATGTAACATGCAGTCATATAAAAGCATATACGAAAGCATATAAGAAGTATTCATAATATGTCTCAAATCAGAAACATAAATTCATATCAAACATTCAATAATCATGAATGGCATAAACAAAGTAAATCAACATGTCATATCAGACTCAACTCAACCGACGCGTCGTCTCAGACTCGACTCCACTGACGCGTCGTCTCAGACTCGACTCATCTCTATCCTAGGGATCCCGATGTCTGGATATAGGTAATTATATCGAATCTCAGTCGGTAGGAATGAATCAATCCCTAATCGGCATCGATATAATTAATATCTCCAGTATCTGGGCGAATCAGCCGCAGAATTGACGACTCAGTCAATAACCTGACGAATCAGCCAGTAATTAGGCAAATCAGCCAATAATCAGACAACTCGGCCTGTAATTAAGCGAATCAGCTTAAGTTTAGACGAATCAGTCAATCACCAGACGAATCAGCCGGTGACTAGGCGAATCAGCCTATGACTCAACGACTCAGTAATCAATACATACAGTCAGTATCTAAGCAAATCAATCAATGACTAGCAAATCAGCAGTCATTACATGCAGTGTCTATAAATCAATAGACAACAACCATCAATCTCATCAATTACAAGAATCAATGTAATAAACTAAGTATGTGATTTAGGGAACTCGAGTCAAACCTTCCTCGAGTTGTGCAATCCCAACACAACATTAATTTATACCTTTTATTCTGTTACTCTGGCTCTGTCGAAGTCTCGAACTCAAATCCTGTCAATACTCAATCTGACATGACAATATCGAGGAGTATAATATCAATACATTACTCCAATCAAATCTGTTCTGCTCAATACTTAACCTAATTCGATATCGATGGCATAACGGTATAATATCAATATACCCAACAATACCATATCAATCAGATATTAATTCTAATATCTCATATTCGATAATACCCCAGTCCTGATATCATATCAACTCCGAAATTCATAACAATTCCATATGGTATCCGTTCCTCAATCCAGTTCAGATTATACGATGTCTAATATGCCAAGAACATCATATATGAATCATATCAGATTCTGACAATACCATAATTTTAAATCATATTCAAACGTAGCAAAACTTACGTCCAGTTGTAGCCTATGCTGATAGGAACTCAGTACCGCAGTCAGATTCAAAATCGGACTGACGGATTTCTCACAAAAGGCGTAAGGATTTTTCAATTCTTTTCTGAAGCTTTTATCGTTCTTTTCTCGATTCTATCCCATTACATCTGAAGACTTACGTTTATATACATCCCAATTGCATGCCAAGCCACGCGTCTTATTTTCAAACAATTTAGGCGGCGCTCGGCTTCTGTCCGGATTCCTATCTTATTTTTCATTGGCGCTCGGGCGGTAATATTCTACCGCTCGGGCGCCATACTTTCTGTCCGAGCTCTTCTTTATTGAACATTGGCGCTCGGGCGGTTAAAAACTACCGCTCGGGCGCCAATAGTTCTGTCCCATTCTTGTATAAGTCATATACTTGGTCCCGTTCGGTCTCGGCACAATGCATCTAAAATCATATCAGGTCATCATCAATAAATCATCCCAGATTACGTTAATCATCTCAGATTACGGCAACCAAATTCTTAGGCATTACAGTCCGGGTCCCCACAGACCTCTTTTTCTTTTTATTTTTCTCTCATCTCTATGGCCAACTCACTTTTTTGTTTACTCTTTCTTTCGACCATATCACAATTTTTTCACTCATTATCAATAAATTTCGATTGATCAAAAGAAATATGTTTTTTCTCAATTGATGTGAGCAAAAAAGTTTCTTCTTTCCTATTATCCTCCTCCATTGTAGACAAATTAGGCACTCCTTTCCTACCTAATGATTCAGCCTCCACTGTGTATCGTCCAACATCATTCGACTCATCAATACTATCATCAACAACTTTCACAACCTCAAATTTTGTGGGCCCTTAGCTCCTAATTGTTATTACAATGCAATTTGATTAGGGTTAATTAATTACAGCGGAAAACAAGTTTAAATTTTCTTTACAATGAGCCCAAAATATATTATTTGAATACTAAAAATATTATTTCATCTCACCTAATAAAACATGCCCACACATAATCAAAACCAACTACCTACAAACAACTCATATCCTCGAGACATACTCCGGTATATAGATACGTATACATATATAATAGGATAGAATACTAAACCTCAAATCAAACATGACTCCCCCCAGAAGTACCATCTCCGGTATCCTGATAACCTGAAGTACCTGCCATTGTCCACACACAAAGACAACAACATCCTCCTTTGGGGGTGATCAATGCTCTGTATGGAACAACCATCATATATACAACAGATATCTACACAATGATATATGATATGCAATGCATGTATGTCGTGGAGATATAAATGCCCATCAACTGAGCATATATCGGAATCAATCGAATCGCTATCAAATCAATGCTCGAGCTGGTACACCAGCCTCAATTAAGTATAAGGGATGATCATATGATAGCGTCGGGTGTGGGGACCTGGACGCTAATCATGTTCTTAATCATCATTGGGACAATTTAATCAATAATAATAAACAGGGTCTAATTTTTTTTAAAAATACAGTATTAAATGCGGAACGTGATGGAATACCTTCTAATATACATGTCAGTATTAAAGTACAAGTCTTGTACTATATACGATCATTCAAACTAAGGTTTAACAACTAAATATCAAGTGTCCAAACCCTATCTCTAATCAAGGTCTGTAGTCTCCACTCTAACCACGATCTCTCTTCATCTCTTCGACCCCGATCCTGTCCCATCTGTTGCCATGCACAAATACAAACACGACAACAGCCGGATAACTCCTGTGAGAAATACATCCCAGTATAAATCAACGAACATGCAATCATATATCAATATAAAAGCATAGAATAAATATCAGTCATACGTATCAAAATCTGAAAACGTAATCAATATAAAACTGTCAACCAGACTCATGACTCCACGTCAAAGACAAGACTCAATCCTAGTCTAAGGATCCCGGTTTCCAGACTTTGGCATTCCATATCGAATATCAGTAATAGAAGAAATTCCAATTCTATTCATCATCGATATAACCAAACATCTGGTATCTTGACCTATCCGTCACAGACTTTGGCACTTTCGCCAAACCACTATCCTGTGACAATGTGCAATGTGCCAGTGATGATTACATCACTATCTAGCACCTATGTCACAAGATCAATCGTCTAATACTCGTCTAATACATGCTTTCTATAAATCAATAGAACAAGCATATCAATTCAAATCAATGCACACAATAACAATAAGTATGTGATTTAGGGAAACTCAAGTATATCATACTCGAGTCGTTCTCTCAATACAACATTGACTTATACCTTTCTCTTCTCGGTCTGATGAATTCGAAGTCTCGAATTTGGATTTGTCCATACTCAATCTGTTAATGACAATATCGAATAGACTTTGTCAATGTACAACTCAATTCCAGACTTGTTCTGATCAATAATCAAATCAAGACATAATTTGATCAACGTCAATTATACAACAATAAAATCTCAATCAATAGCGATTCTGATTAATGTCAATGTACTGATGCTTCGACAACATAATAATACAATCTCAATAACCCCGTCAGTATCAACATCACGGATATAATAACAGGCTCATAATCAATATCAATACAACTCATCATCTCAACAATAACGGATTATAATCTCAAATCTGTACAATCTCGATCATATCAATTCTGAAAAATCATAACAATTACATACGGTATCTGTGAGGCCCGGGGCCGAAGAGGGTGGGGGGTGATCGCCGGTGCCATGAGTTTGCACAGACAATGAGCGGCTCCTGGCAGGCTTCTAGGTGGAGGGGACATGAATGAACCGATCCCACACCAGAATGAGAGGGATTTCGAGACTGTTCAATGTAATGGGCTGTACAGTTGAAGAGGGCTTAAAAGATTTGATTGGTACTACTCATATCACGAAGGTGCATCTTCTTTTCGGTAGCTCATAACATAAGAACTCTAAAGTTAAGCGTGCTTGACTTGGGAAAATTTTGGGATGGGTGACCTCATGGGAAGTTTCTCAGGGTGCGTGTGAGTGAGGACATAAGCACGCTGGAAAGACTTGTTTTGATATAGTGAAGACAGTCATCAAATCTGGGGCGTTACAAGTGGTATCAGAGCTGACCACTCCGAGTACGGTGTGGTTCGGGGACGAACCGAGCGGAAGCTGGTGGGCATGTGAGGCCCGGGGCCGAAGAGGGCGGGGGGTGATCACCAGTGCCATGAGTTTGCACGGACAATGAGCGGCTCCTGGAAGGCTTCTAGGTGGAGGGAACATGAATGAACTGATCCCACACCGGAATGAGAGGGATTCCGAGACTGTTCAATGTAATGGACTGTACAGTTGAAGAGGACTTAAAAGATTTGATTGGTACTACTCATATCACGAATGTGCATCTTCTTTTTGGTAGCTCATCACATAAGAACTCTAAAGTTAAGCGTGCTTGACTTGGGGAAATTTTGAGATGGGTGAACTCCTGGGAAGTTTCTGAGGGTGCATGTGAGTGAGGACATAAGCACGCTGGAAAGACTCGTCTTGATACAGTGAGGACAGTCATCGAATCTTGGGCGTTACAGTATCTGTTCTTCAATCCGGTCTTGATTATACAATGTCTACTATGTCAAGAACAACATATATCAATCATATCTGATTCAGGCAGTTTCATAATTTTAAAATCATAACAAAAACGTAAGAAACATACGTCCATTTGAAGCTTTCGTCGATAGAAACACGGTACTGTACTCGGATTGAAAATCGAACGGCTGGATCTTACAGAATACAATTTCTTGTACTTGAGAATTTGAAGCTTCCTTGGATTCTTTTTTCTCGTTTTCTTGCTGATTAACTAGGAAATAAAGGTTATATATATATATATATATATATATATATATATATATATATAAATATAAATATATATATATATATATATATATATATATATATATATAGATATGTATATATCTTGCATGCAAGGGGCAAGGGGCTCATTCTTTGAGCAGCACGTCTCGCGCATATGCGCGAACTCAACGGGCGCATATGCGCGAGACATTATGTCTCTGCGCGTAACATCGGCGCGTAACATAACGGCTGCTCGTGCATATGCGCGCACCACTTCCGCGCATATGCGCGAGACCTACTGCCTCCGCATACTAACGTTCAAGCATATGCGCGCCTCGGTTCGGCGTATATGCGCGAGACCTTCTGGTCTCTCACTTCATCATTGCACAAGCTCGCGCATATGTGCGCCCTCCTCCCACGCATATGCGCGAGGTTCTCTGCCCAACTCGCGCTTATGCGCACCTCCTGGTCGCGCATATGCACGAGGTGTTCTGTCCTCGCACACATCTAGTGTTTTCCTTCATCTTCTCCAGTCTAATCCTTTCCGTCTATAATCACCTCACTTACCAGCAATTTATATCAGATTACCATAATAAAATTCCCAGGCATTACATTTCTCCCCCCTAAGATACGATTTCGTCCCCGAAATCACAGATAATTACATCATATCAAAGAAAGAAATGTACAACAAAATCAATCAGAAACTCGCATCAGCGAAATAATTCTGAAAATCACTGCCTCATATCAGACTCAGTCTCTCAGGTAGTTTCTTCAATGTCATGACGGCTTTACTGTACTTTCAATAGCAGAATATTCTTCGTTCTGAATTATCTTTCTTTTATGGATTTCTGATTTCAATTTGGAATAATAATTCAAGGAGTATAATCTCGTAATAAAACTCGAAATAACTCTGATAGAATCAATCCCAAAATACTGGCTATACAATCTCCGTATATACCAATCAACAGCTCATAACAAATCAACATCAACAGCTGTTATCAAATCTGTTTAATACCAGTTAATTCAATATTCAATCTTCTGCCTCAAATATCAACAGTCATCGTATGACGTTGGCATATTTTGTCTGTCTATTTTGAGTTGTCTTCATTTATTCTAAATCAGCTTCACTTTCTTTGTCATTTCTTTGATCCTATCAGGTCCAATATCAGGTACCTCAGAGATATCATCCCGATAAAAAGGGAATCTATACTTCTTATCGTACAATGTTTCAAACGGTGCCATATCAATACTCGTCTGATAGCTGCTGTTGTAGGAAAATTCACGACATGACAATAAATCCTGCAAACTAGTGCTAAAATCAAGCACTACAACTCTAAGCATATTCTCCAAAATCCGGATAATCCACTCTGACTGTCCGTCAGTCGGTGAATGATATGCAATATTCAGATATAATCTAGTATCTAGAGTTTGCTGTAAACTCTGTCAGAAGTGCAAAGTAACCGAAAATCACGGTCTAAAATAATCAACTTTGGCACTCTGTGCAGTCTGACCACGTTTCTGACATAAATTTCAGTCATCTGGTTATGTCTATACATCTTTATGTATAAAATAACACGTGCTGATTTGGTCACTCTGTCTATAACGCCCCAAATCACATTGCTATCTCAAGAGAACGTAATAGTTTCGTCACGAAATCCCTAGAAATGTGATCTCATTTCCATTCAGGAATGGACAAGCTATATAATAAACCTCCTGGTTTCTTTCTTTCTGTCGTCATCTGTCGGCAATTCATACATTTCAATACAAACTCTGCAATATCTGATTTTACCTGTTTTAATTAAAACCATCTTTTCAATAATCATACATATTTCTATCATCAGAATAAATGTTGCATCAATTATTGTGCACTTCAGACAATACCTGTCATTTCAAATACAAAAAATAGGGGGCACAACAAATCGGTTATTAACATATAACACACTGTTACAAACCTATTACCCTGATCGATGCCCTGCTCTTACTGTCGATATCAAGTTCTGAACATTTTGATCCACTTTCTAAACTGCTTTAATTCTCAAAATCAGCTCTGATTCGGCCTGAATAGCATGTAATCTTGTAGCACCCTTACCCGAGCTGTAACGACCCATTACAGGCCCAGTGGACCGCCCATACGGCCCACTGCCAACCGACCCAAGGCTATCCCGATCTTGGGCTCCCTCTATGGGGCCTTTGTCCCTCACGGGCTTTCCATAGGCGTCGTATGGTTACTCATAGAACTCTTAAGCCCATGAACTTAAGTATGTGCCTCCCCAGGATCGAACCCAAGATCACATGGATATATAGATACTTGGCACAATCCTGGTACCAATTGAGCTACTAGCTCAATTGGTACCAGGATTGTGCCAAGTATCTATATATCCATGTGATCTTGGGTTCGATCCTGGGGAGGCACATACTTAAGTTCATGGGCTTAAGAGTTCTATGAGTAACCATACGACGCCTATGGAAAGCCCGTGAGGGACAAAGGCCCCATAGAGGGAGCCCAAGATCGGGATAGCCTTGGGTCGGTTGGCAGTGGGCCGTATGGGCGGTCCACTGGGCCTGTAATGGGTCGTTACAATAAAAGGCGCCTTTTATTGTAACGACCCAAGGCTATCCCGATCTTGGGCTCTGCTCTATGGGCCTTAGCCCCTCTGGAACTCTTCCCTCACGGGCTTTCCATAGGCATCGTTACTCATAGGACTCTCCACACCAGGTTGGTGGAGTGATACCTCCCCAAGTCTCGAACCCATGATCTCCTGGCTTAAGTACATTGTTCAAAGAGACTTGGTACCAATTGAGCTACTACTAAATGTGACACCCCGATCCTCTTTTAAAATAAATACGCAGCGAAAATAAAATTTTCCCTTTAAAATATACGGAAGGAGTTTCAAAATACATTTCATCAAATATCTTTACAAAATAAATACATGATCATTTAAATGACATAACAAAAACAAAACATCATTCCTATGATCATGCCAAAATCCTCCTTCCAACGGTGTATGCATATGACCCCCGATCTACAGTCAACGTCCCGAGGCACCACTCTGATCTGCATCACATGAAAATAACTGAAATGAGAATAAATCTCAGCAAGTGGAACTCTTATATAACAATGAACAATAACTCTGTAAAACATCTCTTTGAAATCATAAATACCATCAACTCTGAACTGTAAACTCTGAATATCAATAACATAGCAATAGCATAAAAATATGATGGTATTTCTCTTTTGCTCTGGGGATTGATATCAATAGTATCTCTGCTCTGGGGTGCTCGTATCCCAAATCGATATAAATACCGATAACTCTGAGGGATATAAGCCTATAGGCGATGATCATCTAATATTGCATGCAATCTCTGACTATGTATTTATCAATCCGAAAACATTTAAACTCTTCTCTGGTTTTAACAATCACTTTGAACTCTATATATCTCTTTGTATTCCCTTTAATCAATAATGAGACATACAATGCCTCCAATACATATAACAATACATACTATGGATCAAATGAAAGGGAATAACACAATAAACTCTTTGAAACACATACATATATAATCATGTGAGCAAAAGGAATGAATTTCCACTTACAAACCACGACAAACACCTCAACTTAGCTCTTGATCACCACCTACAACAAATAATCCACAAATAACACCAATATCAACTAAATATCCAAGATTACAAGCTAAATAATCCATAAATCCACATAAACAACCAACCTAAACAACTATTAATTTACAACCTTAACAGAATCGCACCAAAAGCTTACCCAAGCTTCCTAGCACCAAGGAGAACGTCGAACTCAAGTCGAAATTCCAAACAAACGCCTGAATCGAAGATAGGAAAGGAAAGAAATGACTGAAAACCCTTGAAATAGAGAGAAAAGTCGAGAATGGAGGAGAAAAGGAAGGGAAAGTATGGCCAACCACTCCAAAAAGTAGCTTAAAAACTCGCCCATACCTTCACCGCGGGTGCGCTCCTCTAAGCACCGCGGGTGCGCAATGGTTACGGCATTCTCAAAAATTCTGGAACACGAACAGCGCGGGTGCGGCGACGCAAGCAGCGCGGGTGCGGTCTCTACCGCAGGGGCGGTCTCTACATCACCGCGGGTGCGGTGTGCTCACGGCATTCCAACTCCAAAACAGCACAGTACACCGCGGGGGCACTCCAGTTAAGAGCGCGGGTGCACTCAGGTCACGGCAAAGCACTATTCCCATGCAACTAGAATCGATCCGAAACTCTGAAACGAACAACCAACATCAACTAACACCTCAAGACAATAAAACTAACAATACTATAGCCCAAAAATACAACTCTGAACATCTAATCAAATATCCCAAATAACAAACGAAACTTAAATCGTACCGTACACCGGGCTCGGCTATTACAATCTCCCCCCCTTAAGGGAATTTCGTCCGCGAAATTGACGTCACGGCACGAACAACTCAGGATACTTCTCTCTTATCTCCTCCTCTGGTTCCCACGTAGCCTCCTCTAACAAATGGTTCCTCCAAAGAACTTTGACAATGCCGATCTCTTTGTTCCTCAGAACTCTAACTGTGCGATCCAGAATCTGAATCGGAATCTCTTGATACGTCAAATTCGGCGTCAAGTCCAATGGCTCATGGCGAAGAACATGGGAAGGATCTGCAACATACTTCCTGAGCATCGAAACATGAAACACATTATGAACTCTGTCAAGATCTGGAGGTAGGGCTAATCTGTAGGCTCGATCGCCAACTCTGTCCAATATCTCGAATGGACCAATAAATCTAGGACTCAACTTGCCCTTCTTGCCAAATCGCATCACACCCTTGAGAGGTGCTATCTTCAGAAACACGTGATCGCCAACCTCGAACTGCAAAGGCCTGCGACGAACATCTGCATAGCTCTTCTGCCTGGACTGGGCAGTCTTCATCCTTTCTCTGATAACAGCAACAACATCAGCAGTCTGCTGGACCAACTCTGGTCCCAACATCTTCCTCTCACCAACCTCGTCCCAATACAAGGGAGACCTGCACTTCCTGCCATAAAGTGCCTCATACGGTGCCATGCCAATCGTCGCCTGGTAGCTATTATTATAAGTGAACTCAACCAAAGGCAACAAAGAATCCCAGCTACCTGGAAAGTCTATAGTACAAGCTCTGAGCATATCCTCAAGAATCTGAATGACTCTCTCTGACTGACCATCGCTCTGAGGATGATAGGCTGTACTGAACGCTAATCGCGAACCCATAGCTCTGTGCAAACTCTTCCAAAACTCTGAAGTAAATCTGGGGTCACGATCAGACACGATCGACACAGGGACACCATGAAGTCTGACAATCTCTGCTATGTAGTCCTCGGCATACTGGTTCATCGAATACGTCGTCTTGACTGGAAGAAAGTGCGCTGACTTAGTCAATCTATCAACGATAACCCAAATAGAATTGAAACCTCTCCGCACTCTGGGAAGACCAGTCACGAAATCCATCGTAATATGCTCCCACTTCCACTGAGGAATCGGCAACGACAACAATGTCCCAGCAGGTCTCTGGTGCTCAATCTTCACCTGCTGACAAGTAAGGCACTGAGAAATGAACACGGCAACATCCTTCTTCATACCTGGCCACCAGTAGAGTCGACGAAGATCCTGATACATCTTCGTACTGCCTGGATGAATCGAATACGGCGCGGTATGAGCCTCTGTCAGAATATCTCTACGAATATCATCGCCAACAGGAACACAAATACGACCTCTGAAAGTCACCAAACCATCACCATTCAAGGCGAACTCTGAATTACCTCTAATCTCTGCTCTATCTCTCAACTCTGACAACTGAACATCAGTCGACTGCTCTCTACGGATCCTGTCCGTCAATGAAGATCGAATAACCAACGCTGAAAGACGAGCAATGGTGCCTGGAATCACCAGATCAATCTCCTCTCTCTGCAAATCCATCAGCAACGGTCTCTGAATCAAAGAACTCAATGAAACACTCGACTTGCGGCTTAAAGCATCAGCCACAACATTCGCCTTCCCTGGGTGATAACTGATAGTCACATCGTAATCCTTGACAAGCTCTAACCACCTCCTCTGTCGCATATTGAGCTCTTTCTGCGAGAACAGATACTTCAAACTCTTGTGGTCTGTGAAGATCTCACACTTTTCGCCATACAGATAATGTCTCCAAATCTTAAGGGCGAAAACCACAGCTGCTAGCTCCAAATCGTGCGTCGGATAATTCTTCTCATAATCCTTCAACTGGCGAGAAGCATAGGCAATGACCTTACCTCTCTGCATCAACACTGCACCGAGACCCTTCTTCGACACATCGGTAAAGACAACAAAGTCCTCTGAACCACTGGGCAATGCGAGAATAGGAGCTGACGTTAATCTATCCTTCAACTCCTGAAATGCGCTCTGGCAATCTATAGACCACTCGAACTTCACAGTCTTCCTTGTCAGATTGGACAATGGCAGGGCAATCTTGGAAAAATCCGAAATGAAACGACGATAATAACCCGCCAAACCAAGGAAACTGCGTACCTCTGAAACAGTCGTAGGAATAGGCCACTTCTGAATCGCCTCTATCTTCATCGGATCAACAGCAATGCCATCCCTCGAAACGACATGGCCTAGAAAAGAAATCTGATCCAGCCAAAACTCACACTTCTTCAACTTAGCAAACAACCTCCGCTCTCTCAGCAACTGGAGAACAACTCTGAGATGCTCTGAATGAAGCTCTCTGGTCTTGGAATAGATCAAGATATCGTCGATAAAGACAATGACGAAGCTATCCAAATACGGCTTAAACACACGGTTCATCAGGTCCATGAAAACAGAAGGGGCATTGGTCAAACCAAAAGACATCACGAGAAACTCATAGTGACCATACCTGGTCCTGAAAGCCGTCTTAGGGATATCAGACTCCCTAACCTTCAACTGATAGTAGCCAGACCGAAGATCAATCTTCGAGAAAACAGTGGCACCCTGGAGTTGGTCAAATAGATCGTCAATCCGTGGCAACGGATACTTGTTCTTGATCGTCACTTTGTTGAGCTCTCTGTAATCGATACACAGACGCAAAGACCCGTCCTTCTTCTTAACAAATAGAACCGGAGCTCCCCAAGGCGAAGAACTCGGACGAATAAAACCCTTATCTAGAAGATCCTGCAACTGCGTCTTCAACTCTTTCATCTCGGTAGGAGCCATCCTATACGGAGCCTTAGAAATAGGAACCGTACCTGGAGCAAGATCAATAACAAACTCTACATCTCTATCCGGCGGCAAACCCGGAACATCATCCTCAAACACATCCGCAAACTCCCTCACCACATCAATATCATCAATATTCAACTTAATCAGTCTATCCATATCCACAACAGATGCTAGAAAAACATCACAACCTCTACACAATAGCCTCTCAGCATAAGACACGAAATAAAAGGAAGGACCAGCGAAGTACCTGAGCTGGCGAGAACTCCTCCCTGGCCATCATCTGCAAAAGTCACCGTCTTAGCAACGCAATCAATAACAGCACGATAGGTCGACAGCCAATCCATGCCAAGAATAACATCAAAGGCAACCATCGGGATCACAATCAAATCAGCAAAGACCTCTCGATCAACAAAACGAACGGGGCACGCATACACTATGGAAGTCGAGCACAAAACATCTCCCGAAGGCAAAACAACACTAAGCTGGAGGGGAATAACAGAAGGAACTATACCCAAAGATCTCAAAAACAATTCAGACATAAAAGAATGAGTAGCACCAGTATCAATCAAAGTAGTAGCTACTCTGCCTGAAATTAAAATGGAACTAGAGATTACAGAAGAATTACGATTAATACCTTCCTTAGTCATCGAAAAGATACGACCCTGCACCTTCTCCTGGCTAGCTCCCTTAGGACAATCTCTGGAAATATGGCCTGGCATGCCACAACGATAGCAAGAACGAGTGCCAAATCTACACTCTCCACGATGAGGTCTGCCACACTTGGGACACAAAGATCTCTCAGAATCAGACGGAGCAACTGGCACTGACGGTGGCCTAGGACTCTGATCCACCTTGCCCTTCCCCTTGAATCGATCTCTGCCACGCTGACCTGAACTCTGGCCTCTCTGAACACTAGCCTGGTGCCTCGCCTGTCTCTCCCTGGCGATATCCTTCTCGTCCTGCTCTGCTAGCAACACCTTGGACACAATCTCCTTGAAAGTCACAGCCTTGGACATATTGATATCACGCCTGATCTCCGCTCTAAGGCCTCGAATGAAGTGAGCGCCTTTATCTTTATCACTAGTAGCAATGTACGGAGCAAAAAGGCAACCCTCCTCGAACCTGAGAATATACTCGTCCACATTCAAGCTCCCCTGACGAAGCTCCAAGAACTCTGTAACCTTCCTCGCTCGCAGTGCATCAGGAAAGTACTTGTCGTAGAAAAGCTCAGTAAACTCAGACCACTTCAAAGTAGAAACATCAATGCCAACCTTGGTCGCATTCCACCACAAACGTGCAGCTTTAACCAGCATGAAAACAGCACAACTGATACGGTCTCTGTCCTCATAGTGGAGATGATCAAAAATCGCCTCCAAAGCCTTGACCCACTCTACTGCAGCTAAAGGATCGGAGCTGCCTGGAAACTCGGGTGGATCCATCCTCTTAAACGCAGAAAAGATAGCATCAGAACCAACTGCAGCTGGAGCAACCTGCCCTCTACCTTGGCCTCTGCCCTGGCCTGCTCCTTGCAGTCTAAGCAACTGCTGGATCTGCTCACTGTGAACCTTAGCCTGCTCCTTCAGTAACTTGCCGAACTCGTCGACAACTCTCGAGGACAAACTATCCTCCCCCTCTGACGCCTTACGCTTAGGAGGCATCCTCTACTCTACAATGCTCACAAGACACCAATCAATACATAACAATAGATAGATGCAAAGAAAACATACCCGGACAGTTGAAAGTAGACGAAGTCATATGCATTGGTCCGAAGAACACCGCTCTGATACCACTAAATGTGACACCCCGATCCTCTTTTAAAATAAATACGCAGCGGAAATAAAATTTTCCCTTTAAAATATACGGAAGGAGTTTCAAAATACATTTCATCAAATATCTTTACAAAATAAATACATGATCATTTAAATGACATAACAAAAACAAAACATCATTCCTATGATCATGCCAAAATCCTCCTTCCAACGGTGTATGCATATGACCCCCGATCTACAGTCAACGTCCCGAGGCACCACTCTGATCTGCATCACATGAAAATAACTGAAATGAGAATAAATCTCAGCAAGTGGAACTCTTATATAACAATGAACAATAACTCTGTAAAACATCTCTTTGAAATCATAAATACCATCAACTCTGAACTGTAAACTCTGAATATCAATAACATAGCAATAGCATAAAAATATGATGGTATTTCTCTTTTGCTCTGGGGATTGATATCAATAGTATCTCTGCTCTGGGGTGCTCGTATCCCAAATCGATATAAATACCGATAACTCTGAGGGATATAAGCCTATAGGCGATGATCATCTAATATTGCATGCAATCTCTGACTATGTATTTATCAATCCGAAAACATTTAAACTCTTCTCTGGTTTTAACAATCACTTTGAACTCTATATATCTCTTTGTATTCCCTTTAATCAATAATGAGACATACAATGCCTCCAATACATATAACAATACATACTATGGATCAAATGAAAGGGAATAACACAATAAACTCTTTGAAACACATACATATATAATCATGTGAGCAAAAGGAATGAATTTCCACTTACAAACCACGACAAACACCTCAACTTAGCTCTTGATCACCACCTACAACAAATAATCCACAAATAACACCAATATCAACTAAATATCCAAGATTACAAGCTAAATAATCCATAAATCCACATAAACAACCAACCTAAACAACTATTAATTTACAACCTTAACAGAATCGCACCAAAAGCTTACCCAAGCTTCCTAGCACCAAGGAGAACGTCGAACTCAAGTCGAAATTCCAAACAAACGCCTGAATCGAAGATAGGAAAGGAAAGAAATGACTGAAAACCCTTGAAATGGAGAGAAAAGTCGAGAATGGAGGAGAAAAGAAAGGGAAAGTATGGCCAACCACTCCAAAAAGTAGCTTAAAAACTCGCCCATACCTTCACCGCGGGTGCGCTCCTCTAAGCACCGCGGGTGCGCAATGGTTACGGCATTCTCAAAAATTCTGGAACACGAACAGCGCGGGTGCGGCGACGCAAGCAGCGCGGGTGCGGTCTCTACCGCAGGGGCGGTCTCTACATCACCGCGGGTGCGGTGTGCTCACGGCATTCCAACTCCAAAACAGCACAGTACACCGCGGGGGCACTCCAGTTAAGAGCGCGGGTGCACTCAGGTCACGGCAAAGCACTATTCCCATGCAACTAGAATCGATCCGAAACTCTGAAACGAACAACCAACATCAACTAACACCTCAAGACAATAAAACTAACAATACTATAGCCCAAAAATACAACTCTGAACATCTAATCAAATATCCCAAATAACAAACGAAACTTAAATCGTACCGTACACCGGGCTCGGCTATTACACGAGCCACTACTAAACAGACTAATAAACATGTAACATTAAAATTAATAACAACAATTAAACAGCGGAAACCAAATACTTAATCATCTTACAACCCAAATGAAAACAAAACAATAACAACAGTCTTAAACATTAATACAACCATAACAAATACATGATTCTGAACGAGAAAACGATAAACCACAGAAAACCTCCATTGGATCACCACCGAAAACCCAACTGCTCTAGCCACTGCCCTGGTCGTCCGAACCATCCAACCTAAGACCTGCCCCGTGGAATGGGGTGCCCAAGATGAAAACAAGGACAATCGCCCAATACGAGAATATACGAGTATACAAACTAATATGATGCATGCGAAATGCAATATGTTCGGATATCAAGGATCAAGTCAAGAATCTCATGCTCAGTCTAGAGGCGCCTAAGTGTGTAGTCTCTGATCTACCCTAGGCATGTTTTGGCTCCCACACTCATCATCAAGATGTGGACCTGCAATGTCCAGGTCATCAGAGCCCGCGGGTCCCGTCGGACACTGTAGCTCTCGATGCCCCATCGTCCACAATACAGAATAGGGCTGAGCGGCCCCAACAAACGAGGTATATCTCAAAAGATATCAGGCTCAACATGATATGTCATGCATACTATGCCAATGCAGTAAAACATGTATCATGCAACAGATAAATATGCAGCATATAAGTGTGTATACTACGCTTGGATATCTCAGTCCGTACATCACGTAACTCACTAAAACAATCTGACAGAAAGCTCTGAACCTAAACAGTACCAACATAATGATATCACTAACAAACCAGATCAAACATGCTACAAAGATCTCTCTAATGATCCTTAAATCACTATCTAAGGATTTAGGATTATAACTGCGTCCGTCGTCAGCCGGTTGATGATGTCTTGATCTCAATTCACCGACCCCTTCTCGAGTCGATACTAGCTCCGAAACTTCCCGACACAAAAGTGCCCTAGAAACTGGCTGGAAAACCTAAGGTACAACTAGAACTCTCTCTGAAGAATGCGGTCGGCTTCCATTTATAGGCTGCATCCGCATTATTTCAGAAAATCCGAACCAATCTTATCTGCCATGTGTCAGAATCTCATTTGTCTAGTTGGATTTCTCGAGATAATGTAATCCGAAGTAGATCGGTTTATCTCTTTTTAAATTCGGTGGATACCAACAACTTGATCCCGATTTATCAATTCCTTAATAATACTTAATTAAAAACTTATTAATTATCTCTTAATTAATACTTCATTCAAAACAAGGATTCGGGTCATTACATCCTCCCCTCCTTACAAATATTTCGTCCTCGAAATGAAAACTGAAGTACAATACAACTGAATAAAATACAACTCAAAACAAATGTGGATACTCTGAGCGCATACGACTCTCTAACTCCCAAGTTGCTTCTGCAGTACCTCGGCATTGCCAATGCACTAGAACAAGTGGAATGGTCTTGTTTCTGAGCTTTTTCTCTTTCTTACCCAGGATTATAAACGGCTGCTCGACATAAGTCAAGTCTTCTTCAAGTTGAACATCTGTCGGACTAAGAACGTGCGATTCATCTGCTACATACCGTCATAGCAACGATACATGAAAGACATTATGCATGTTGGACAAATACGGCGGTCAATCGATACGCCAAATTTCCAACACATTCCAAGATCTCAAAATGTCCGATGAATCTTGAAGCTAATTTTTCCTTGAGTCCAAATCTCATCACCCTACGGAACGGTGAAACTTTAAGGAAAATTTTTTCCCCTGACTGAAACTGTAGAGGTCTATGCTTGGTATTCGCGTAACTCGATTGACGATCTTGTGCAGCTTTAATTCTTTTCTTAATCAATTCCACTACGTCAATCCCTTGTTGCACTAATTCAGGTCCTTGCACTTGTCGTTCTCCTACTTCGTCCCAAAACAAAGGAGTACGACAACGTCTACCATACAATGCTTCGAACGGAACCATACCAATGCTACTGTGGTAGCTATTGTTATATGCAAACTCTACAACCGGCAGATGATCATGCCATGCTGGTCCAAAATCCAAAGCACAAGCACGCAACATGTCCTTGAGTGTCTGAATAGTCCTCTCAGACTGACCATCGGTCTCTGGATGATATGCAGTACTCAGACTCAATGTCGTTCCCAACGCTTTTTGAAAACTTCCCCAGAACCTTGAGGTAAAGCGTGGATCTCTATCACTGACTATACTTGTTGGCACACCATGATATTTAAGAATCTCTTGGATGTATATTCTTGCCATGCGATCGAAACTATATTCCCGACTATACGGAATGAAATGTGCTGACTTAGTCAGTCGGTCCGCAACAACCCAAATTGCATCACAATTCTTAGAAGACAGTGGCAAGTGGGTGACAAAATCCATCGTTACATGCTCCCACTTCCACTCAGAGATAGGAAGATTCTGAAGTAATCCTCCTGGTCGTCGATGTTCAGCTTTCACTTGCTGACAAACCAAACACTTGTCTACAAACTGGTAAACACTTCTCTTCATACCTTTCCACCAAAACCTGGTCTTCAAATCCTTATACATTTTCATGCTTCCAGGGTGGATACTCAACTTACTCCTATGAGATTGAGATAAAATCTCGTCTCTCAATTTAGAATCTTCTTGAACTACGATTCTTCCTGAAAAACACAAGGTTCCATCTGTTTGGAACGCAAAGCCAGATATGTTGTCTCCTTTAGCTAACCTTGCTAACTTTTCCACCTTCGTATCAGAAAACTGAGCTTCTCTGATTTTGGCATACAACATCGGTTCAGATAAAATGCTCGTTACTCGAATGTGTTTCATTTCTTTCTTATGATGGAAGTGAAATCCCAGAGAACAACAATCTTGGATTACACTTGATATGAAACTTGTCTGAAGTGCAGATAATATCACCTTGCGACTAAGAGCATCAGCTGTAAGATTCGCTTATCTTGGATGATACTTGATTTAGCAATCATAATCCTTAAACAAATCCATCCATCTTCTTTGGAGCATATTCAACTCTGCTTGAGTGAAGATATGCTTCAAACTCTTGTGATCTGTAAAGATCTCAAATCTCTCTCCATAGAGATAATGTCGCTAGATCTTCAAAGCAAACACAATCGCTGTCAATTCCAGATCATGAACTGGAAAATTCTCTTCATGCTTATTCAACTGTCTGGATGCATATGCAATCACATGACCATTCTGGGTTAAACGCACCCAAGTCCTTGAAGTGATGCATCAGTGTACACAATGTACCCTCCTGATCTAGATGACAGAGCTAAAACTGGTGCAGTTGTCAAACGTTGACACAGTTCATTGAAACTATTTTCACAATCATGAGTACATTCGAACTGCACATTCTTACAGGTGAGTTGAGTCAATGGTTTGGCAATCTGAGAAAATCCTGAGATGAATCTCCGATAATAACCTACCAAACCTAGAAAACTTCTTATCTCTTGAGCTGATTCCGGTCGTGCCCAACTCAACACTGCTTTGATCTTGCTAGGATCCACTGATACCCCATCTTTGGATATAACATGACCCAAGAAGACAACTCTGTCGAGCCAAAACTCGCACTTGTTAAACTTAGCATACAGTTGGTGATTTCTTAAGGTTAGCAACACAATCCTTAAATGTTGTGCATGCTCTTCAAGACTACGAGAGTATACCAGTATGTCATCAATAAAGACAATGACAAACTTGTCAAGATACTTCTGGAATACACGGTTCATCAAATCCATAAATACTGCTGGAACATTCGTCAAACCAAACGGCATCACTAGAAACTCGTTATGCCCATACCTTGTTCGAAATGCAGTCTTAGGGATATCACGTTGATGAACTCGAAGTTGATGATATCTAGACCGTAAATCTATCTTCGAGTACATTGAAGTCCCTTGCAGTTGATCAAACAAATCATCAATCCGTGGTAACGAATATTTATTCTTGACTGTTACTCGGTTCAACTGTCGATAATCTATGCAAAGCCGCATAGACCCATCCTTCTTTTTAACGAACAACACTGGTGCTCCCCAAGGAGACACACTGGGTCTAATGTATCCCTTGTCAAGAAGATCTTGTAACTGTTGTTTCAACTCTTTCATCTCTGTTGGTGCCAATCTATAAGGCGCTCTGGAGATATGTACTGTTTCTGGTACCAACTCTATCTCCGATTCCACTTCCCTCTCTGGAGGAAATCCAAGAATTTCATCGGGGAAAACATCAGGAAATTCATCGACAAATGGAATGTTCTTAACGTCTATTACATCCTTCTCTACATCAACAACATAAATGAGGTATCTTTCTCCTCCTTTTGCTAAAGCCCGTTGTGCCTTTACAGCAAACACTACTGGAATTGGAGGTCGAGCTCCCTCACCGAAGAAGAACCAATTCTCATCTCCTTTTGGACGAAACTGAATGAGACGCTGATAAAAATCTACATTCTCTCTATACTTAGTCAATAGGTCGATTCCAATAATAAAATCGAAATCTTCCATAGAGAATATCATCAAATTGGCAGACAAGTAATTTCCCTCAAACTCTAGCAAACAGTCTACTACAAGTCGCTTAGCTAAAACCTCTTCTCACATCGGTGTAGACACCGACAATAAAACATCTAATGACACGTAGGGTAGTTTATGCTTCTTAACAAACGTTGATGCTATGAATGAATGCGATGCCCCAGTGTCAATCAAGACATATGCCGGAATACCACATAAAAGAAAATTACCTGCAATGACTCTCTCGTTATGCTCCTCAGCTTGTTCTTGGTTCAAGGCAAACACTTGCCCCTGAACTCGTGGGCGTTGCTGAGATCGTTGCGATATTCCTCCACAACGAGAACCTTGAGCAGGAAAACCTTTCTGTTGAACAGTGGCCTCAGACTGTTTTCCAATATAAGACCCTGTCATAGAACCTCCGCCTCCACTCTGATTCTCCAAATTTGGGCAATCCCTCTTCATGTGGCCAAAACCAACACAATTGAAACATTCACCTGTTGCTCTTCGACAATTCTCCGTCGTGTGATTACCTCCGTAGTGGCCACATTGCATATTTTTCCTACCAAAGCTGCGTACTCCTCCAGAACTGGAAGAAGAAGAAGATACAGACTTCTTGAAAGACTGACCCCTTGGTCCCAATGAACTAGAACTTTTGCTAGCTTGCATAGCCTTCCTCCTAGCAATACTGATCTTGGCTTGACGACAATGATTCACTAACCCTTTGTACGAAGTAGGATCATCACAGACAGAAACCCGATAAAAAATCTTCTGGTTCAAACCATTTAAAAAGTGAGAATATTTTGCTGCAGAATTCTCACTGATGTGAGGAGCGTACGGCAACAGATCCGTAAAACGCTTCTGATAATCCTAAATGTTCAAATCTCCTTGCTTAATGGTCAACAGTTCCATCTCCTTCGCCTGGCGAAGAGCTGGCGGAAAGTGATGATTGATGAAGGCCTGACGGAAATGTTCCCAACGAATCCGCCCATGCTGCTGAATTAGAATGTCAGAAACAGGTTTCCACCATTTCCGTGCTTTTCCTTGGATCATGAAATCGGCTACCTCCATCTTCTCATCCTCTTCATAGTGCAACACTCGAAAACACTGCTCCATGATATCAACCCAAGCTTCAGCAACATCAGCATTCTCATCTCCGGTCAAAGGTGGAGGTCCAATCTTCATGAAATCCATAATGTTGACACGATTCCTACGTCTCCTTTCATCATGATCTCGGTGACGCCTTTCGTCACGATCTCTACGACGATGTTCTCGGCCAGCCTCATCGTCGCCATAACGGCCATGTCCCACACTACTGTGACTGCTTCCATCTCCTGACATCTGAAAGGAAACCAAAATCCACCTCTAAATCCTCAAAACAAAATTACTAATGTCCCAAAAATCTTTGCATGCTCTGATACCACCAAATGTAGCGCCCTTACCCGAGACACTACTAAACAGACTAATAAACACGTAACATTAAACTTAATAACAACAATTAAACAACGGAAAATAAATACTTAATCATCTTACAACCCAAATTAAAACAAAACAATAACAGCAGTCTTAAACATTAATACAACCATAACAAATACATGATTCTGAACGAGAAAACGATAAACCACAGAAAACCTCCACTGGATCACTACCGAAAACCCAACTGCTCTAGCCACTGCCCTGGTTGTCTGAACCATCCAACCTAATACCTGCCCCGTGGAATGGGGTGCCCAAGATGAAAACAAGGACGTGAGTGACAATCGCCCAATACGAGAATGTACGAGTATACAAACTAATATGATGCATGCGAAATGCAATATGCTCGGATATCAAGGATCAAGTCAAGAATCTCATGCTCAGTCTAGAGGCGCCTGAGTGTGTAGTCTCTGATCTTCCCTAGGCATGTTTTGGCTCCCACACTCATCATCAAGACGTGGACCTGCAATGTCCAGGTCATCAGAGCCCGTGGGTCCCATCGGACACTGTAGCTCTCGATGCCCAATCGTCCACAATACAGAATAAGGCTGAGCGGCTCCAACAAACGAGGTATATCTCAAAAGATATCAGGCTCAACATGATATGTCATGCATAATATGCCAAAGCAGTAAAACATGTATCATGCAACAGATAAATATGCAGCATATAAGTGTGTATACTACGCTTGGATATCTCAGTCCGTACACCACGTAACTCACTAAAACAATCTGATAGAAAGCTCTGAACCTAAACAGTAAAAACATAATGAAATCACTAACAAACGAGATCAAACATGCTACAAAGATCTCCCTAATGATCCTTAAATCACTATCTAAGGATTTAGGATTATACCTGCGTCCGTCGTCAGCCGGCTGATGATGTCTTGATCTCAATTCACCGACCCCTTCTCGAGTCGATATTAGCTCCAAAACTTCCCGACACCAAAGTGCCCTAGAAACTGGCTAGAAAACCTAAGGTACAACTAGAACTCTCTCTGAAGAATGCGGTGAAGGAAACAAAAGAATCGGCTTCCATTTATAGGCTGCATCCGCATTATTTCAGAAAATCCGAACCAATCTTATCTGCTACGTGTCAGAATCTCATTTGTCTAGTTGGATTTCTCGAGATAATGTAATCTGAATTAGATCGGTTTCTCTTTTTTTAAATTCGGTGTATACCAACAACTTGATCCCGATTTATCAATTCCTTAATAATACTTAATTAACAACTCATTAATTATCTCTTAATTAATACTTCATTCAAAACAAAGATTCTGGTCATTACAAATCTCAACGGTTTACAATCTGTTTTCAAACACAATTTCAGAACAGCTGCAATATTCAATCAGATTCAAAACACAAATCATCAACACTGATCTGCTAAACTCAGAAAACTGTGATTTCTGACGATGCTATCGGTTTTAGCCAACTGATCACCACTTCAACTGTGCTAAGATCAATCGATATACTATCTTCGGATATAACATGTTCCGAATACAATCTGTCTCGGCCAAGATTCACATTTCAACAGTTTCTGTATACAATATTTCAATTCTCAGAATATGAAATACAATTTTCAAATGTTCGATCTGATCAGTCATATGCTTCAAATATCTCATGATATTATAGATGAAATAATCATAGATAAAACGAGCATAAAATCATCAGAATACTTCTGAACACAGGGTTCATCAACCCACAAACTTAGCTGGAGCATCCCAAATAGAACCACTCAATCAAATGTAACTCTCGGCTAGAAATCTTCTAACTGGTCTTTCAAGTCTTTATTAGTACTATCTGTCCAGTATTTCAAAAATAAGAATTGTACCTGATATGCAATCAATGCTGAAATCTATTTCTCTGACTGGAAGAAATTCTGAAATCCCATCTGAGAAAACATCAGCCATTTCATATACCACTGGCAATTCGGCCAATGATAGGCTCGATTTCAGTAAATCAACTGAATAGAAAAGGAATCTCTCCGCTCATTTCTATAACAATCGAGTCATAAACATCATAGATATCAAAGGAATTCTAGATCTAGAATCCTTACCATAACATTTCTATTAATCAGTCATATACGGTCTGAATCTTATCATCTTCTGGCAAAATCAACGGTAACTCTGTACTTGGTCAACATATCAGTACCGATAACGTAATCAAAATCAGACAACCCAAGTACTATATCATCTAACTCAATCTCATATCTGTCATACTGTAGCATACCATGTCTAACATACATCACTGGTACAAAACCTCTCTCCAACAACAAAAAAAGAGATCAATATTATAGCAGATAGTAACTCGATACTCAAAGCATATATCAATGCGATTCATTTAAGAATAATCGTATCGAATGCATTAGTATCTATCAATATATATGCAAAATAACCATACAGTAAATAAGTACCTGCCACTACCTCGCCAGGTGTGTCCTTGCCTTGGTTGTGATTGATGAGTCGTCGGTGGTTGGAAAGAGTGAACAACCAGTGATTGTCTATCAGGCGGTGCCACTAATCCAGATGGTTCTGCACCATGAGATCGTCGGAAACCTTTCTGTGGACAAACTCTAGCAAAATGTCCCGACTGTCTGCAGATGTGGCAACTACCAAGTACTCCTTGGCATTGCTCTGTGGAATGTCTTCCTCCACAAGTTCTGCAATAAACTCCGTTATAACTCGGGCTAGAACTACTAGAGCTCCACGAACCACTCCCTAACTTCTTAAATTGTTTCTTGTGAGCTTTCAGTAAATCTTTCTTTCCCCCACTACTACTGGCCCTATCAAATCTAGCCTTTAATTGCAAGAATTGAGCCGAAGCTTGTTGTTTCTGGGGGGTGAGCAACATACGACATTTCTCGTTGTTGTATCAAACTTGCCTCAGCTCTCTTTGCCCTGTTCAAGGCGTCAGCAAAATAATGGGGTCATTCCACATTTACCAATGCAGATATTTCAGGATTCAATCCGCTGATGAACTGATCAACTACAACTTTATCATTCCCAGTCACCTGAGGAGAAAACGTAGTAAAGTAGAGAATTTTGCCACATATTCTTCAATATTTAGCTGGCCCTGTTTCAAGTTGGCAAACTTTGTACTCTTATCTTGTTGGTTCGTTACTGGGAGAAATCTTTTACGGAACTCAGTTTTAAAGATGTTCCACGTAATCACGGTATCATGCTGTTCTAAGGCTTCTTTAGTTGCGATCCACCAATACTTTGCGACCTCGTATAACTGGTGCCCAATCAATCTAACTCGACGTTCATCGGGGTAATCAAGTGAATCAAACAACACTTCAATATCATTCAGCCAACTCTCACAATCATCAGACGTCTCAGTACCCCTTAGAATCGGCGGTTGAAATGACTGAAACCTCTTCAACATTGTTTCTATCGGAGTTTCTGACACATCCATCTGATAACCCGAAGTACCACCGGATTCTGGAATTCTTCGAGGAGGTATATCTGATTACCAAAAGAATTACTAATCCAAATACAACAAACCTGTTTCAGTCCTCCCTGATCATCTTACTGTTGATCAAGAATCGTTTCTGATTCATTCTCAATAGTACATATTACCAATTAAATCAAATCATTCAGGTAAACATGTATTATAAAGCAGTAAATCATAATGCCATGCTAGCATGTAAAAGCAGGAAAGAAAACTCAATCTACCCCGCTCATTCTATTCTATCTCAAACTAAAGGATCTATCGCTCTGATACCACCTGTTGTGGGGACCCGGACGCTAATCATGTTCTTAATCATCATTGGGACAATTTAATCAATTATAATAAACAGGTCTATTTTTTTTTTAAATTATAGTATTAAATGCGTAACGTAATGGAATACCTTCTAATATACATGTCAGTATTAGAGTACAAGTCTTCTAATAAACAATGTATACATGCAATTAACTGAATTAACATAAAAGCATGAATTATATCTTCTCACATGTATCAAAATCGAACAACATGTATCAATATTAATCTGTAAATAAAAACATGAATCGTAATCTACGAAACATAAATCAATACAGATCTGTAAATCAATTCTAGTCTCAGTATCTAAGACTCGACTCATCTCTCATTCTAATCTAGGGATCCCGGTGAACAAGAACGTAACAAGTCTCCCACCTACTACTACCAGTCGCGGTGGCGGTACGTTCTTATTTCTGGACTTTGGTCTAGCTGTATCGAATAATCTACAATAAGAACAATATCTGTATCTTAAGCATATCGATACACCAAACGTCCAGTGCCTTGGCGTATCTACCAAGACTAAGCCTAGTCTGACAATGTGCAATGTGTCAGTGACTATACTGTCAAAATCTAACCCCTCTGTCAGTGACTCTTACTCAATAGCTCTCTACTTTCTACTTCTAACTCAATAGAATAAACATAATCATTAAAACACAAAGGTATAAAAACAATACCATGCAAGTATGTGGTTTAGGGAAACTTGAGTAGAATCTAACTCAAGTCGATCTCCCAGTTAACATCGATTTATACCTGTCTCTTCACGATCTGATGAAGACGAAGTCTCGTATGTCAATCTGTCCATACCCAGTCAGGCAATGACAATCGTATAAATACAATATCAGTATATAACTCAATTCAATATCTGTTCTGATCAATATTCAAATCGAAATATATAATCTGATCCATATCTGAACAAGGTACAATATAATTCATACCAACGATGTGACGATACAATCGAAATCAATACTGAATCTGATCAATCTAAATCAACTGATGTTTCGACGGCATAACGATACAGTCTCGATAACCCCGTCAATCTTAACATCACAGATATACTACCAGAATTAATAATCAATACCACTACAGCTCATACTCTGAATAATAACACAACTCTGATATAGAATCTCAAAATCAACTCCAAAAATCATAACAAATACATAAACAGTCTATTCTTTAATCTGACTTCAGTTATACAATGCCTACTGTAGCAGAAACACCATATCTGATTCTTATTCAGTTCTGACAATATCATAAATTCAAATCATGTCTAAACGTAACAAAGTCGGATTCAAAATCAGACGGCCGGATTTTACGTGACATTCAATTTCTCACCCGAGAGACTTGGAGCTTCATCCCTCGTTTCTTTCCTTTTTAATCTGAAGGATTTGCATGTGGGTATATATATATATATATACACGTCCCATAGGTAGGAGGCAAGTGGCGTCGTGCATGTTCTGCACGTTGGTCGCGCATATGCGCCGGTAGTTCAAACCAGCATTCTGTCAGCTCGCGCATATGCGCCATCTACGTCGCGCATATGCGCCGAACATTCTGCCCATCCCGCGCATGTGCGCCATCTATGTCGCGCATATGCGCGAAATGTTCTGCCTTCCTCGCGCATGTGCGCCCAACACGTCACGCATGTGCGCGAGGACTTCTCCTTACATCTCATGTTAAATCTTCTTTCGGCTCTCCCAGTCTGATCCGTTCCGTTTATAATTATCTCGATTAATAAATAAATAACTTATTTCAAATTAATCTCAGATTATAGTAATAAAATCTCGGGCCTTACACACCTGTTGCCATGCACACATACAAACACGACAACAGCCGGATAACTCCGGTGAGAAATACATCCCAGTATAAATCAACGAACATGCAATCATATAATCAATATAAAAGCATAGAATAAATATCAGTCATACGTATCAAAATCAGAAAACGTAATCAATATAAAATTGTCAACCAGACTCGTGACTCCACGTATAAGTCTAGACTCAATCCTAGTCTAGGGATCCCGGTTTCCAGACTTTGGCATTCCATATCGAATATCAGTAATAGAAGAAATTCCAATTCTATTCATCATCGACACAACCAAACATCCGATGTCTTGACCTATCCGTCACAGACTTTGGCACTTTCGTCAAACCACTATCCTGCGACAATGTGCAATGTGCCAGTGACGATTCCATCACTATCTGGCACCTATGTCACAAGATCAATCGTCTAATACTCGTCTAATACATACTTTCTATAAATCAATAGAACAAGCATATCAATTCAAATCAATGCACACAATACCAATAAGTATGTGATTTAGGGAAACTCAAGTATATCATACTCGAGTCGTTCTCCTAGTACCACATTGACTTATACATTTCTCTTCTCGGTCTGAAGAAGTCAAAGTCTCGAATTCCGATCTGTCCATACTCAATCTGCTAATGAAAATATCAAATAGATTGTGTCAATGTACAACTCAATTCCAGACATGTTCTGATCAATACTAAAATCAAGACATAATCTGATCAACGTCAATTATACAACAATACAATCTCAATCAATATCGAATCTGATTAATATCAATCTACTGATGTTTCGACGGCATAATAATACAATCTCAATAACCTCGTCAGTCTCAACATCACAGATATAATAACACGGCTCATAATCAATATCAGTACAACTCATCATCTCAACAATAACGGATTATAATCTCAAATCTGTACAATCTCGTTCATATCAGTTCTGAAAAATCATAACAATTACATACGGTATCTGTTCTTCAATCCGGTCTTGATTATACAATGTCTACTATGTCAAGAACATCATATATCAATCATATCTGATTCTGGCAGTATCATAATTTTCAAATCATAACAAAAACGTAAGAAACTTACGTCCAGTTGAAGTTCTCATCGATAAAAACACGGTATTGTACTCGGATTGAAAATCGAACGGCTGGATCTTACAAAATACAATTTCTAGTACTTGAGAATTTGAAGCTTCCCTCGATTCCTTTTTCTTGTTTTCTTGCTGATTAACCAGTAAATGAAGGTTACATATATATATATATATATCTTGCATGCACGGGGCAAGTGGCTCTTTCTTTGAGCAGCACGTCTCGCGCATATGCGCGACCTCAACCGGCTCATATGCGCGAGACATTATGTCTCGGCGCGTAACATCATGGTAGCTCGTGCATATGCGCGCACCATTTACGCGCATATGCGCGAGACCTACTGCCTCCGCATACTACCATTCGCGCATATGCGCGCCTCGTCTCCGCGCATATGCGCGAGACCTTCTGGTCTCATACCTCATGATTGCACAAGCTCGCACATATGCGCGCCCTCCTCCCGCGCATATGCGCGAGGTTCTCTGCCCAAGTCACGCATATGCACACCTCCTGGTCGCGCATATGCGCGAGGGGTCCTGTCCTCGCACACATCTCGTGTTTTCCTCCATCTTTTCCGGTCTAATCCTTTCCATTTATGATCACCTCACTTACCAGCAATTCATATGATATTACCATAATAAAATTCCCGGGCATTAGATCGGGAAAGCGCAATCAAATCCCAAATCTCAATCAATCAATCATCGGGGCCACAAATGACTATGCTTTAAGGGCCACATAATGTCAAACATAGCATCGTGTTCACAAACCCCAAAATCAAATCCAATCATATCAGGGTATCCAAGGATCATAGCTCAACGTATATGTCATGTATCGATATATGTAGCAAATAATGTGTGTTAACAATATATTTATTTTATACATCGATAATCCAATCATAATGTCATTTATGCCACATCAACTCAACAAATAAGGCATATAGAGACATATTCTCAATCAAATCAATCAAACATATATCATATGATACATATACTTGTCGTTTGTATCTCGTTCGCAACATATCTCAATTCTTAGTTTGCAGTCAATGTAGCTTAAAGATTTCAGTATAGAAACTCTATCTACATCAATAACACATTCATTTCAATCAATAATTTCATTCAAATTCAACAATATAAGTTCCAAATATCTTTTGAAACTTTGAAAATTCATATCAAATCGAAATAATAAAATAATTTAATTCCGACTTCAAAACATAGCTTCTTGTCGGTTATTCTACAAAATATAGAATCTCGACTTCAAATACATGCTATTCCAGTATTTTCAATAAATAGACGTCTTGAAACTAGAAGAAACTTACCTCAAAAGAACGCTCTCAACGCGAGGATTCCCAATATATAATTTGTTTCAAGTTTGGACAACGTTTCGAGGTAGATTCGGACGGTAGAATTCGATTTCCAATTTATTTCTCTCGAAGCTTCATAGGAAGAATAAATAAGTACGTAAAGCAATGTTGTTATTATCACCTTGCCAAAGTCGGTTTCGTGCTCGGGCAGTAACATCTCGCTTTGGAGCGCTCGAGCACGAGACATTCTGTCCCCGAATGCAATTTGTATTGCGCTTGGGCACGAGGTGTTCTGTCCAACATTCTAGGTCCCACATGAGCAAACGTGGTCAACATGAAAGTTGTAGATCTATGTCTTGGATTTCATTTGCCACTAGCCTCACTCAATTTGGATATTGGACGCGAGGGTTATGTTCATTCTCCCAAAATGTGTCAGTGCAGAAACTGCAATGCACACGTTACACTTCGGGATGATTTTGCACCTTTTTCCAAATGGATTTATACAAAACTCAAAACATGTAAGTTTTAGTACTATGTGTTAACTTTCCATTGAAATTGGTTTCATTTTATTTGGACTAATACTCAGATAATTATGCTGAAAAACGTAAAATGTGTCAGTTTTCTATTACAGTTCGGCACATCATTCAACTACAAATCAATTTTTAATACAATATTACATTATTACCACCTATTTTTGCACTTTCATTATCAATTATATACTTCACACACTTAATAACATAACAATTTCATGAATTATCATTAATCAACATAGGATTTATGATAATACGATACGAGGTCCTTACAAATTCATATTGAGGCTCCACTACAGCCTCATCTCCAAGTTCAGACTCAACCACAATCTCAACTCCAATTTGAGATTCAATCTCAACGGAAGAATCTAATATTGTTAGCTCCTTACGTGAACATTGGCTATTATCATACCAAACTTTAAACACAAACAACATATAATATCACAAGTACTAGAATTTGAGCTTTTAAATTAAACGTCTACTCATTTTTTAAACTAAATCTCGAAATGCACATTTTTATTTCGAAAATAATTGAAGGCATGCATGCCATATCTATCTTAACCACATATTTTAAAAATAATAGGTATTCACTACCGAGTAACAGTAACACAATTTTTAAAAGAACTCAAATAAGCAACACACAAATCATGTCAAACCATAAAAATATAAATAATAAAATGTAAGAAAATATCCATGATATCTCCTAACTCATAAACATGATGTGCAGAAAAATAAGTTCCCCAGGTTAGCATGCGCACATCCAACCCGCCTGCTCATTCTTTGGCACGTCCAATCTCCTCATCAATATGCTCACCTGCATCAATCACGCCTAGTGAGTCTAAAGTCTCAACACGCCAAAATTGTTATAAAAAATGCATATACATAACGTGCAGCAGTGAAACGTACTGTACTTAAAATAAACTTCATGATCTTAAAAGCGTGAACATAAAAGCAACAAAAACATAAGCGTGTCAAAAACATGCATCAACATATCAGCGTATATGTATTCATTTCCTTTATTGAATTCCGTTCATTAGCTGTGACTTTCGTGTCATCATATTAGTCGATGGATCCATCTACGCATAACCGCGGTATTCGGCGGCGGGGACATTGGCGAGAATATTACCTATCCACTAAGCCTTGGCCTTACATGTCATCGTATTATCGTATAATCGTATTTAGTCACAACCAACTCCCTTCCTTCAAAACATGTCATCATATTCATCACTGCATATACATAAATTTTCTTAAAATCAAGCATGCAGTGTACTTTTCATATTTCCATAAAATATCATATACATGATATCATAAACATTTAAAACATGTCAAATTGTGATTAGGGCGCCGCCAAGTTTGCTAACTCGAACCTAGGTGCAAAATGATCATTTTGTCCATGGAAACCCTAATTGACCATTTACCCCTGGACCTCTAAATTTCGACCCGAAGCCAATCAAACTACTAAAAAAACCTCAAACATATTAAAAACATTTCCTAGACGTAAAATTGAGCCCATGAATTAATTTCTATAACTCGTTATAAAATTTGGACCGGGTTCCCGGTTTTAATCCGAATTAACCTGAAATTCAACCAAACTTTTCCGACCCTAAACCATGACTTAAACAAACTAGACCATCCTTTAAACCACAACGTTCAGACCACTTAAGAACCTCAAAGCCAACTATACATCTGCTGAAACACGTCACACACGACGACCATAACCCTAGCTTGCTCCTAGGAACTAATTCTCGACCATAGCCCCCAAGCCATTGAGATCAAGCCCTAACAACCCAACCTCGGACCAAGACCAGACCCATGAGCACCTTCCTAGACCACCCGACATGAGCCAGACCTACAGGAACGCAACAATACCCCCCACGATCCCACCCTCGGTCTGCTCGACTTTGCCTCTAAACCGCATCCCTAACCCTTGTGACCAGCAGCCCTTGGGCCACTTAGGGTTTGACTCAGACCCGCTTAGGACCCGAACCAAAACCTGGAGTGCACCCATGCATCGTCGCCCCTTCACCCTAACCAACCGAAGTCTCAAACTCCTCAAATACAAAATCCTATCGGTTTCTCTCCACAACACCGAGTTCAGTACTGACCAAATGCTTAAACACCATCCAAAATTACTGCAAAATGAGCCTCTAATGATGAGGACCTAGCAACCCTTCAAACAAACCAAAAACCGTGAGAATCAAGTGAAGTAAATTCAATGATTTCACGTAAAACTTGAAAATCCGATGCATAATGATAGATTGATGGATTATCATGCAAAAAATTCATCATACATACCGTAGTGTGCCTTAATGAAAAAACGTATGCCGAACGATGACCAACGGAGCGAGGGACGAACACCAGGGAACGGGGGAACGTTATTATCGAGTTTTCTTGCAAAAAATGGACCAACAGCTGCTGGAGAATTTTGAAGAGATGCTGAACGAGAAAGAGGGGCTGCCGAAAATGGGGACTAGGTTGAGGGTTTAGGTGTAGGGTTTTAAGTTATAATATAGATGTATATTGGGCCCATTAATTAAAATAGTAAGGATTTGAAGGAGTTTTAGGCCCAATATAAATTAAAGTAGGCCCACAAAACCCAAAACCACCCCTGAAAAATATTTCGTTTAGATACGTTTTTGAAAATATGGCCCGAACCATAAAGAAGTCCCCGGACTTTATAAGATTTGCGTACCAGTTAAAAATATGACCTGGCGAGTAAAAATACCCAACCAAGGCTCATTTTTCAAAAATCACACTTAATTACACCATAAATTAAATAATTAAAAATAATATTTAATAAAAACATTTTTCCTAAATATCTCCGGTCTCCATTCCTCGTTCGAGCGCGAAATGCAACTTAAAAACCGAATGCATGAAACGTTAAATAAACGTGCACTAACCCACATCTCATGCAATAAACATGCATTAAATACCTAAATATAATTAAAAACATAATTTAAATAAAAACCCTAGATTGCATGCAGTCAGGTTATGTAGTTCGAATTTCCTAGACCTTACATTTAATATACCTTGATATTCATATTTGGTAGCTTCACGTCTCGACTCTTTCATTGGCCTAACAATAATTTTCTCTTCCAAGCTCGTTCGCCAAGTGGATGCCAACGACTCCCTATGCACATCATGTTCACCTTTCGGTCTACTCCTCTATTCTCTTCACATCACCTATCATCATTACAGTCCAAATGCAATGCTCTCTTCCTTCCAAATCTTCTACCTCGCCTATTCTCATCATCTAGCCTATCATACGTCCCAGCTTCTTCGCACCGCCTATACCTCTCACGTAGAGGCTTAAAATCCTTCTCCCACATTCTATCAAACCCTCTTAACATTGTTTGAAATTGAAGATTGTCAATCATTATACCTGCAGAAAAGGTTTAGTAGAAAACAATAAAGAATAAAACCCTCACCACGAATCCTCACTAGTCACTCCAATGAAAATTCTCTCGACTATTTTTTTTCCTCATTACAAATACCCCACATGTCACTCCAAGAAGCAAATGCTCACCCTCAAGTCCGTCACTCAATTTTGAGAGTTCTCTCGTAGGATGCTCTGTAACTTGTGTGCATCAAACTCACAAGTTCAAACTTCACGACAGTTGCAAAATGACTTACACGGGCTGCATAAAATAAGAATTTGAAATATTAGTTTTATTTTGATTGTGAGAGATACTTGAACATAGCTACCACAAGAGCATAGAAAAAAATTAAAAAACCCAACAATTACAAATTTCAAATTTTTGGTACTTTTATTCTGGGTTGCACAAATATTGTGAAAACTCGAAAAAAATCACGACTTTGAAATTTCGAGAATCTTAAGATTCACAAACACAAGAATACATGATTTCAAAAACAATTCTTGCGACACAAAGGGTACGAAGAACACAAACAATAGAAGAAAAAACAACTGATAGATAACTTACTTGAATTAAAGGAACCTAAAGCTCTAATACCAATTATGCGATTCTTCAATCACGAAAAGCAAACGTACTTTAAAACAAAGTCACGCCATTGATTCGATGAAACAAAGAACGTCGTGTTGTCCCGATCTTTTTGAAACAAGTAATGTTGTGTAATATTCACATCTAAATTACAAAGAATTTAGCAACAAATATTAACGAAGATAACAATCAAAATTCAAACGAACCTTCAAAGAACTCGTATTTGACAACCCGAGTGAAGAACAATAGACAAACGCCACAAAGTGTTAAACTTTGATAAGTTTGATTTGAGAAACATACAAAGGTGTATACAAAGACAAGCTTTGAATTTGAGAGAAAAACTCAATCAATATATTAAAACTCAATGTTAATCCTGATAAATTTTTTTACATGGTATAAATATGTTTTTATATGGAAAAATACATCAAAATCGAAATCCAAGGTTTCCATATCTAAACTCTGCATTGCGTTGTGCTGCGACGCTGGTCAGGAAGTGCCTCGATGTTGCATCTTCGGCATCACAAGCTCCTAGGGCGCTACAGTATCGGCAAGGTGGCTCCTAGGCGCTAGAATGTAGCGCCTAAGCCCTAGTCTTCTATTTCTCGTGCTACGACTCTTCTACCTTGGCTCTGTGGCGCTAGTCCACACACATTTCTCCAGACTTAATAGAATCCATATGGCTTACGAAGTCACTCCCATGCATCACGACTCCTTCGAGGCTTGGAACCTTGCTTGCAAACTCTTCTCGATTGCTTAGAGTCCATGCAATGCTTTCTTGAATCTCCTTCCAACCATTAGTATGCCACACCCAATCATATTAATATCACAACCTCACGTGGTTTAGCACAAGTTCACACTCTTTTGGACACACACAAATAAGCTAGTTAGGCTAATTCAAATGTTGGTTTTGAAGCGGTTAGTCCGTTCATGATCCAACTTGTTTTGGGTAACAAAAGTTTGATTGTTTGACTGCAAATATCAAAGAAAAAGATCAAAGAATCAACATATATGGTTCCTAGATAATGGTTGTTCAAGACATATGACAGGATACATCAAGATGTTGTCTGAGGTCATTGGCTATAAAGGACAAAAAATAACATTCAATGATATTGCAAAGAGTAAGACCATGAGTAAGGGTAAGATTACACATTGCAATGTAGTAATTTAAGATGTGCAATTAATGGAGAATTTGTGTTACAGTAGTATGCCTTAGTGGACGTTTTGTTCTCCATATAACTCTTGCAGGTGGCTATGAATGTCAGCAGCATTTAAAGCTTCCTCAAACCACATTTGCAACTCTTTTCACATATAAGCCATCATATAGTTCTTAGCTTGCAAATCATGGTCACACCATTTCTCAAGTTTAACCAATTACTCAGCCGGGCATTGGTAGCAGCTGTTTTTTGAGGCGCCTTGTTGAGCACAAATGCTATTTTCTCATAATTTAAAACAATTTTTAAATTCCTCTGCCAGTCTAGGTAATTTGATCCCATTAGTTTGTTTTGATTGACTATAATAGATATGGGATTTTGCGATAACGTCGTAAATATGTTGAAATGGAAACAAAATAAACGTCACTAACTAATTTAAATATCTTATAAGACATAAAATAATGAGTTTTATTATTATGAATATCCTCCCACTATTTTGACATTTTCACCACCCTATGATGAAAATAGGAAATTTTTAATTTGTTTAGTGAGTATGCCTATATTATTATCCCAATTATTTTGGAAAATCATTATTTTCAAATGGTACAGCCCAATTGCAAAACTTTACAACCCTTACATAGTTTTGTCTCACGTTTGATAAGAGCCCGTGTTGTTTGTCTTTACGTATCGAGTCCGGCTCATCATGTTAAATCTTAGTGGATGGTCGCCATATCCCCAATTATCTAGGCCAAAGTCTGACCGCGGATATCGTTCATCATGCAACCACCGTTGATGGAAGAAAAAGAAATATTAAACTTTCTTTTAATTTTTCTTTTAATGTGCTTGATTTAAATTTTGAATTTTATCCAAAATGAGAGATTTTTAAATTTCAAAATTTGTCTCATCATTAGTTTTAAAATATCGTCTCATGTTTGTTCGTATATTTTCCAGATTTATGTAACTCTAGTTATTATATTAATAATAACGCACACACTTATTATTTATAATATATCACATGCATTATAAATAATAAAAGATGATGGATAACCAATAGCTAATTGATGCATATGAACCATATATGGATCCGTGTCCAAAACTTAGGAAAATGCAGGGATGCAAATGCAATTTCACATAAACGTCCAATATTTTACATGTCTTCGATCTTTAAAACTTTTGAGGATCTTGGTCCACTAGCTTCATTTCTTGTAAATCCCTACAAACAAATCTTTCTTCTTTGTTAACCTAATCAAGTCCATGATCAGAAACTGAGTTCTTCGTTTAAATTACACTAGAGATCTAAACAATTTGGTATTGAAATTAGATCACTGGAATTTTACAAATCCGATGGCGTTGCAGCGACGGCGAGGCAACACTGCTGTGGTGGAATGGTGGCTGAATTTTTTTTTGTGAAATTAAAGGGGTGGCTGAAAATTACTTTGTGGGGGAGGAGATGATTTTGTGTGTATTTTTCTTGTATGATTATTTTTCATAGTTATTTTAAATTTGATAAAATATTAATAAAATATACTAACCTAATTATACTAGGACTCAAATCCTAACCCCATTAGGATTCCTTTATTTTCATTAATTAAAATTCTTATGTAGCATATATCATTAAAAGTCAACTCTTATTTATTTCTCAATATATGTGTGTGTCTGTGTCTGTGTATTAATACATCTATACATACATATATACAGACAAATATATGTAAAATAAAATAACTATGATTTAATTTCTTGGATAATTGTTAATTAATCAATCAATCAATCCTAGATCTCTCTAAAGTATTCAATGTGAATATGTAAATATAGTAGTCAAAATTACAAACATTATTATTTAATTATTAGATTATAAATTTACTAAATAAATAATTGTAAACTCATTATAACCAAGATCGACAATCAGACAACGCCGATGTATCGAGGGTACATATTTTGTTCATAAAATGAAAATTTTTACTTATCTATTCTTTTACAGCTGTCAGTTTTGTGAATTCCTTCACTAACACAGACATTTCCACTCTCCTCACAAAATTAGCAGTAAAGCTACTAACTTCCAATAATGGAATCCGTTTATAAATTCCTTCATAACCTATCCATTTTATCATCATCAAACTGCAGTCACCAAATTCAACTCCTTGAATTTAAATATCCCGACGAGAACACAATTTCCGATACTTGTGTGACCCACAATGATTCAGAGATATAGTTAGTCACGGGTTCACAACTTCACTATGATTGAGAATAACATTTATTCTTATCCATGCTAACCCTAATTAGCCACATTTTTTTAATTAACCCCTTGATCAAGAATTTCAGGACTCAAGTCTGATTTAATCCATTAGATCATAGTAACAATGTCAATTAGCATCACCCCATGATATCCTAGGTATCACTGATCGTGCTTGTGATAACCTTAAGTTGTGGCTAGCGTACAGTATGACATCTTTAACTCATATATCTCGATCGAATCTGCAACCATTGATATATCGAGTTGCAAATGAATTCAATAACGATGTGATATATCTTTGAGTAATAATAGTGACATTGGATGTGAAAATATTGAACCAACTTTCTTAAAGCACATATCTTACTCAGGCTAAAGATTCTCTGCATTATTAAATCATCAAATCACATGGGATGTCTTTATAAGTAGAAAAACAGTGAATCCCTCAACTAATTTGCAGCGGCTCCAATTTATTTCGAAACTACATCCAATCTCGCAACCTAATGACCCTCAATGGAGTCGGTAAACGAGTCAAAGTGTAATACTAGTACGCAGAGCCTCCATGTTATCCTGCGTCAAATGAATAATAGTGTACAAACCGTAAACATAGAGTTTTCCACTCGATAAGTGATAACTACTTGGAAAGTTCGATTAAGAGTTGTTCAGTGTGTCATAAAATTATCATTAATCTGTATGAATGGAAATCTTCATGCTCTTACCAATTAAACATGTCCTTTACATCACAAATACTAGTCTCAAGCTGAAGCGACTTTTATCCTTATTTTAGACAGCTGAATCGACTACAAACCTGTTTAGAATATACATTATGCTTTCTAAAGAGTTTCATGATCTTACGTTGCGAGACAGACTTCATGGTACCTATTGTATATTCAAGGACTTTATCTATGTAGGTCGCATTGAAATACATATAAAATAATAATTGAATAAAAGTCGTTAATTATTATTAAAATAATTGTTTTACATAAGATTCATTAAAGCTCAAGCCACAAGTTGATTTACTGGACACCTACTCTAATATATAGTGTTTTCTTTTTAGCTTTGTATGTGATTGAAAGTGAGGAAACTTGAATAATTGAGTTTTCCTGTAAGTTCCAAAATGCTTTAACGAAATACAACTGCATGCGAATATAAGAAAAATAGAAAATTCATAATTAAATTATTTTAATTTCATTAATTAAATTTAGTAGACATGCTTACATGTTAAAAATATGAATTTATATTAGAATGCATAAATCAGTATTTTCAAGGAGTATTCGAGCTTTGACCGAGAAACGGAGATGAGGACTGTAAAGGAAAAATATTTTTATTAAATAATTATTTAATATATGGTATAATTAATGTGTAAATTTAAAAAATAATGCATTTTGAGATATTTTTACATGTCGAGTCATATTTTAAATCAGTAATCGATTTTTGACTAAAATAAGAACTTTTTGGAGACTCGGTTAATATTTTCGAAATTTTTTCTAAATGAGATATTTTCCTACATACTAATGGTCCTATTATATTAAGATTATTGGGCCTAGATGTCTACCTAAGTATTTATATCATAAGCCTTGACTCCCAAGCCCACTTTTCTCCTAAAATCTCATGTTTAAAACAAAAAACTAAGGCTCTCTTCCATTGCAGCAGCCGCACACACACTCACGTTCAAAGGCACTCTCACGCTGATTTTGGAGGCAAAAATCATAGCAAAGGGTTCCCCGTCCCTCTGGCAACGCTCCTTCGTGTCTAGACTTGAATATTCTTGTGTGAATCACGCAAATGCATGCCTTATACCTTCTTTTTCTCATCATTCAAGTCATAGTATGTGGGAATATATGTTGTTGCATGAAAAATCTGATATCATGATATTAGTTTCATTTTTATTGTTTATGCATGGAAGAACTTGGGTTTCTAGATATATAACTCAAGTTCTTGATGTTACATAAGGGGCTGCCAGGTTAGGGATGATATGGACATGATTTGAGGGCTATCTAAGAGTCCTAGATGGGGTTGGACATCTATGGAAAATAGGGGAGAAAGAGCTGAATGAAATTATGTGAATATCATTAGTTACGCATTGGTCCATGACTAAGCTTGGTTAGATCAAGTTCACCCCATGGCCGATGAGTGTATCATAAGGCCAAGGATCTCTTGCGTTCCAGAGGTTGCAGCAGGTTTAAGGATGCTTATTACGGTTTGTGAAACAACCCACTCCCCATGACATTTAAATTAAATGAATAACATATGCGGAAGCATTTCATGGAAAAAAGGAGAAACTAAATAGCATTTCCATACCAAAATTTTTTCAAACTAACAACATTACAATCACAAAATATTATAACCAAATAGTTTTAAAGTCATCCCCCAAAATAAGATTCATTTGATACAAGATGGAGGATACCCATAATTCTTACTATACATAACTGAAAATCAATGTACATTCAAAAGTTTTTCCCCTCTTTCTATGCCATATGACTTCTTCTTCTTGGGACAATCTCTTTTAATCTTTCTTATCACCTGCATCACATGACATAACTGGAATGAGATAAAACTCAGTGTAGAACACTATACATAGCAATTACATATATATAACTTTGGCTTAAAACAAGGCTATAGCAATGACAATGAAAGTAAAACGATACCATATTCAATGAACACTACATAATCAAGGCAATATGGATAGTATCTAATGGCATGAGTGAAAGGGAAGGAAATGATAGTCTGTGACCTGTGCTAAGTATCTCTTTGATATAAATATCAAAACTGTGAGAGATATTCTATAATCATGTGATTGGCCAATGACATGCATGAATCACTATCATTCCTTGGCTTTTATAATAAGGAGTTTCATTGGGCATTTTAACAAACACTTGGTAGAAACAATGGCTTATTAGCTCCTTTGTCAATGAGTTCAATGATAATTCTTGAACAATGAATATATAAGAAAATACATGTCAATTATATGTCAATGGAAGGAGCTAATTAACAATAACATGGCTTGATACATATAAAAATCATGTGAGCACTTGAAAGGAATCTTATGCTTACAACCATAAGCACAATTGTTGCTAATGTAACCTTGATTGAATTCCTACATCAATAAACACCATAATAACCAACAATCATCAACATGAATTTAAGAATTAACAATTCAACTTAACCTTTCATTACTTCAAACCCTTCTAAACTCCAAGAATAGAATTCTTACCTTAGAGGAGCTTGAAACCATAGTAGAGGGACTTAAGAACTTCACTTAAATACTTGATTTGATGTAAAGAAATATTGGAGAGAAACTTTGAGAAAGAAAAGCAAGAACCAATGGAGAAGGAAAATAATGAAAGGAAATGGGTAGAAATATCTATACTCATCCATAAATAAGCCTTCCAATACACCAAAAACGTGTTTTCTATGCCATAGACACGGACCCCATGCCCATTCCATGTATAGATCCTTGTACACGCTGGAAATCACACATTTTTCTTGGCAAGACCCGGACACCGTGTAGGGGTCCGTGTACCCACTGCCCAAGTGCCAAAACTGTACTTTTTCTTCCGAATTAGCCAAAGTAGTAAACATGAAAGTTGTAGCCATATGTCGTGTCTTGCATCTCCAATTAGCCTCATATCATTTGAAGGCTTGAGTAAAAAGTTATGCTCATTCTCCCAACATGTGTCAGTGTAGGAACAACGATACACACAACACATTTCGAACCACTTTTGGCTTGTCTTCCCTAATGATTTGAACAAAGCTCAAAAAATGAAAGTTATAGCCTTATATCTTATCATTCTAATGGAAGTGGCCTCACATCAATTGGATCAATATATAAAACATTATACTAAATACCACAACTACTGCCACATTTTTCATAACGTTTCTGCACTTCCATTTCCTATTTGGTTCAAGATCAAATTTCTATTCTACCCATTCATTTCCATAATTATCACTAAATATGAACATAATACCAAAACAATAACCATAAACAATGACCATATAATAACCATTCCAATAAACATATCCACAGCCAGTAACCATTCAACATAATCTCAACCAGTAAAGCATAAAACATGAGCTTAACAATAATAAACCATAAAGATTAACATGATAAAAGGTTAGGCTATTTGTGATGCTCGAGATTTTATTTCGTCAATTCGAGATAGTTGATTTATAAATTTTTGCGATTATAGAAGGACCATTCAAAGACATGATTTGGAATAGCATGTGTATTGTGTAATGCGAGGACAGAAGGTCTCGCGCATATGCGCGAGACGAGGCGCGCATATGTGCGAGCGAGGAAGAAGACCTTGCGTATATGCACGAGAAGAGGCGCGCATATGCGCGAACATGTGATATTGCCAAGTGCCGAGACAGTAGGTCTCGAGCATATGCGTGGGGATAGGGCGCGCATATGCGCGAGCAGAGGAAATGTTAAATTCCGAGATAGAGAGTCTCGTGTATATGCATCGGTGAGGGTCGTGCATATGCACGAGACGTACATCACAAAGAATGAGCCACTTGGTCTTGCCTTGCATTATAATAGGTAAACCCTTTCATTTCCTTGAGAACAGAAGAAAGAAAACGAAGAAAGCTCAGGGAAAGTCTTCAAATTCCTTGAATCATAGATTTTCGATTGCGCAAGATCCAACCGTCTGATTTTGAATACGAGTTTAGTTTTGTGCTCCTCTTGTCAAGAGCTTCAGAAGTATGTAAGTTTTATTACTTTTATCACATGGTTCAAAATTTGATATTAGAGGAATCAGAGTTTGATTGATATTATGTGTTCCTGAGATTGTGATAACCGTATAATCGAAACTGAATCGAAGAACGAATATCGTATGAAAGTGTTATCATTTTTCAGATATAATTGACTGAGAATATACAGATTTGGTATTAGAATTGTGTTTATTGATTGATTATGAGTTTTTGAAATTGGCCATCTGTGATTTGTTTTTGTTGATGTTGAGTTGCTGGGGTATTTCGAAATTGTATCGTTATGCCGTCAGAAAAGTTTATAAGATCGAGATGTCTTATTTTGAATGGGATTGTGATATTGTATATTTCAAATGTCATTACCAGATTGAGTTTTGACAGCTTCGAGTTCAAGACTTAGACTTCGTCAGACCGACAAAAGAATTGTATAAATCAATGTTAACCGGGAGATACGACTCGAGTAAGAGATAACTTGAGTTTACCAAAACCACATATTTGCTTGTTATTGTTTTAATACCTTTGTATTACTTGAATGTATATGATTATTCTATTGATTTATTGAAAAGCAGAGAATAGAAGATATATATCGAGAACGAATCTTTGGCAGAGGTGCCAATTGAAAGAGGATCGGTTACGGTGGTCGGAAACGCAACGGAAGCACAAAATTTTTCGATTTTAGCATATAAATTTCGGCCACCATGAGTTTGTGTAGGAAATACAATAAAACACCAAAATGACATTCATAGTGTGTTTAGAAATAGTTACCTATCAACCTCTTAAGGTTGATGATGGCTCCAACCAAGTTGTAAACAACTTGGCCCTTGAATGGAATGAAGATCTACAAGCTTCCTTGGACTCCTTTCTTTCCTTCAAATTAGGCCCACCACTTGCAAACTAGAACCCCTCTTATTTTGCACTAGAAAAATAAAAGGATTTTTCAAAGAGAAGTATTTTTCTTCTTCAACACTTGAAGAGAAAAATTGAGAGAAAACTTGAGAGAATATATGTGTATATTTCGGCCATTGCATGCTTCAATGGGGGAAGGGAGACTTGTCTTGGTTTTGCAAAAAGTAGAGACAAAAGTAGCATACCAAGCCTTGATAGTTGCAAAAGTTGTCTCCAACCCTTCACCTCCCATGCATGCATATATTATATGGTTTTTAACAAATTAAAAACCATGGACTAAATTTAATTATCTCAAACATATTTGAGACTAATTAAACATTACTTGAATTTACCCAAGTCCCACTAGTTAAATAATTAATTTAAATTGAGCTGTACAAGACTCAATATGATTTAATTAATTCAACACTTGAATTAATTTAATTATTTGGATTCTACAAGGTCCACTAGTGTTTAATTAATTCAACACTTGAATTAATTTAATTTAGTCCATAATAATGTTTATGAAAATCACAATTTTCAAATACATTATTCACTTGGCCAGATTTCAATTTAGGAACACTTCCATAAATTGAAATTTATATTTCTCTCATAGAAGTCATACTTCTATTTTTCCTTACACTTATAAACTCATTTATAAGTCGTTCAACACATTGAACTAGTTTCTCCTTTATAGAAGTCATACTTCTAATTTTTCTTACGCTTATAAACTCCTTTATAAGCCGTTCAACACATTGAACTAATTTTACTTCTCAACGGGATCTAGAAAGCCAGCACTTGTGTGGCCCTCAATGGTTCATTGATGCAACTAGTCGTGGATTCACATCTCCATGTGATTCGGACTAACTTGTCCTTATATGAGCATACCCCAATTGCTCCATTCTTACTTATCAACTCCTTGATAACAAGAACGTCAGAACTCAAGTCTGATAGTACCCAACCAATCATGTTAAACGCCTAGCAGCATCGCTTAAATGATTCCCTAGGTATCAAATGATATTGCTGTTAGAGTAGGTGCCCGTCGAGCCAAGTGTTGGCCGAGTGTTCACAATGAAACTCTATGTATAAGCAATCTTTATTTTAGTAATATTTGATATTATTATTTTGGCACATCTTTATCTGTATACCCATGCTAGTTGCATAGATAAAGCCCTTGAATATACAAAGGGTAGAAAGAATATGAGATGCTCATATGATGAGTATCATGAAACTCATATTTGGAATACTGTATATTCTAAACGGTTCCTAGTCGATTCAGCCGCCACTAAGAAGGATATAGGCCGCTCGAGTTAGAGACTAGTATCTGCGATGTGAGTACCATGTTTCATTGGTAGGGGACATTGTGATGTCCGAGCATGCAGATAGGTGCTCCTGGTAGAGTGCACTGAACAACCCTCCATTAAAGGACTTTCCAAGTGGTTCTCACTTATCGAGTGGAAACGTCCTAGTTTATGGTTGTACACCATTAGTCCTTATGACCCGGGACAACATTGAGACTCTATGTGCTAGAATTACACTTTGACTTGTTTACCGACTCTCATGGGGTCATCAGGTGGCAAGGTTGGGTGTTCTGTCGAAACACATAGGAGTCGATGCATTGTAGTCGGGGATTCACCGCTTACCTTCGGGTATGGATATCCTATGTGTTATCATGTGTATGTAGGTTGAAATCTCTGGCCAGAGTATTGTTGTAATTATGAAAGGGGTTTCATAGATTACACCATCGATGCAACTACGACATGACACATAGTATCGATTCATTGACAACTCTCGATAAACCAATGGTTGTCGAATCGGTCGGGATATATGAGTTGAAGGGACCGTACTGTACGCTAACCATAATTGAATGGTTCTTGCAGGCACTATCATTTGATACCTAGGGAATCATGGAAACGATGCTGCTAGGCTTTTAACATGGTTGGTTGGGTACTATCAGACTTGAGTTCTGACATTCTTTTTATTAAGGAGTTGATAAGTAAGAATGGAGCAATTGGGGTATGCTCATATAAGAACATGTTTAGTCCGAATCACCTGGAGATGTGAACCCACGGCTAGTTGTATCAATGAACCATTGAGAGCCACACAAGTACTAGCTTTCTAGATCCCGTTGAGAAGTAAAAATAGTTCAAAGTGTTGAACGGCTTATAAAGGAGTTTATAAGCGTAAGGAAAATTAGAAGTATGACTTCTATAAAGGAGAAAATAGTTCAATGTGTTGAACGACTTATAAATGAGTTTATAAATGTAAAGAAAAATAGAAGTATGACTTCTATGAGAGAAATGTAAATTTTAATTTATGGAAGTGTTCCTAAATTAAAAGTTGGCCAAGTGAATAATGTATTTGAAAATTGTGATTTTCATAAACATTATTATGGACTAAATTAAATTAATTCAAGTGTTGAATTAATTAAACACTAGTGGACCTAGTAGAGTCCAAATAATTAAGTTAATTCAAGTGTGGAATTAATTAAATCATATTGAGTCTTGTAGAGCTCAATTTAAATTAATTATTTAACTAGTGGGACTTGGGTAAATTCAAGTAATGTTTAATTAGTCTCAAATATGTTTGAGATAATTAAATTTAGTCCATGGTTTTTATTTTGATAAAAACCATATAATATGCATGCATGGGAGGTGAAAGGTTGGGAGACTACTTTTTGAGTTTTCAAGGCATGGCATGCAACTTTTTGGAACACCTTTTCCCACAACCAAGACTAGTCTCCCTCCCCTTCATTCCTACACTCTCTTGGCCGAAATCCTCCCTTCCTTTCTCCTCTAATTTTGTTCTTCAATTGTTGAAAAACACTACACTTCTCTTTGAAAAATCCTCATATTTTTCTAGTGCAAAATATGAGGGGATCTACCTAGTTGGTGGTGGGCTTAATAGTTGAGCAAGGAGTGCTCAAAGGAAGCTTGTAGACTTGTCATCCATTGAAGAGCTTTGTTGTTTAACAACAAAGTTGGTGCCATTCATCAACCTCAAGAGGTTGATAGGTAACGATTTTCTTACACCCTATGTATGACATAGTTGTGTTTTTGTATTTGCTACATGAAATGAGGGGTGGCCGAAAATTTACTTGAAAAATTTGATTTTTTAAACTTCCGTTGCGCTTCCGGTCACCGTAACCGATCCCCTTTCAAGTGCCTGCAAGAACCATTCAATTATGGTTAGCGTACAGTACGGTCCCTTCAACTCATATATCCCGACCGATTCGACAACCATTGGTTTATCGAGAGTTGTCAATGAATCGATACTATGTGTCATGCCGTAGTTGCATCGATGATGTAATCTATGAAACTCCTTTCATAATTACCACCATACTCTGATCAGAGATTTCACACTACATATACATGAAAACACATAGGATATCCATACCCAAAGGTAAGCGGTGAATCCCCGACTACAATGCATCGACTCCTATATGTTTCGACAGAACACCCAACCTTGCCACCTGATGACCCCTTGAGAGTCGGTAAACAAGTCAAAGTGCAATGCTAGCACATAGAGTCTCAATGTTGTCCCGGGTCATAAGGACTAATGGTGTACAACCATAAACTAGGACGTTTCCACTCGATAAGCGAGAACCACTTGGAAAGTCCTTAATGGAGGGTTGTTCAGTGCACTCTACCAGGAGCACCTATTTGCATGCTTGGACATCACAATGTCCCCTACCAATGAAACATGATACTCACATCGCAGATACTAGTCTCTAACTCGAGCGGCCTATATCCTTCTTAGTGGCGGCTGAATCGACTAGGAACTGTTTATTATATACAGTATTCCAAATATGAGATTCATGATACTCATCATATGAGCATCTCATATTCTTTCTACTATTTGTATATTCAAGGACTTTATCTATGCAACTAGAATGTGTATACAGATAAAGATGCGCCAAAACAATAATTTCAAATATAATTAAAATAAAGATCGTTTATACATAGAGTTTCATTGTGAACACTCGGCCAACACTTGGCTCGACGGGCACCTACTCTAACAATCTCCCACTTGCACTAGAGCCAACTACCCATATGCTTCAAACCCATTGATTCGCGATGCTTCTCGTATAATGGTCCAGGTAAAGGCTTAGTTAGTGGATCAGCAACATTATCTGCGGAGTCGACTTTGTCAATCAAGACATCTCCTCTTTCCACGATCTCTCTGAGGATGTGGTACTTTCTCAATACGTGTTTGGACTTCTGATGAGACCTCGGCTCCTTTACTTGAGCAATGGCTCTCGTGTTGTCACAAACACCGGGACAGGAGCAACTCCATTAGGAATGACGCCCAACTCTTAGACGAAATTCCTTATCCAAACAGCCTCCTTTGTTGCAGCTGATGCAGCAATGTATTCTGCCTCAGTGGTGGAATCCGCTGTACTGTCTTGCTTGGAACTCTTCCAAGAGACAGCAGCACCATTGAGCATGAATATGAATCCAGAGGTTGACTTTGAGTCATCAATATCGCTTTGGAAGCTAGAGTCGGTATAGCCTTCCAATTTTAGTTCTCCACCCCCATAGACCAAGAACAATTTATTGGTCCTCCTCAAGTACTTGAGGATGTCTTTCACAGCTTTCCAATGTGGAAGACCAGGGTTCGATTGATATCTACTCACTACACTTAGTGCGAAAGCCACGTCAGGACGTGTGGATATCATTCCATACATGATGCTACCAATTGCCGAAGCATACGGAATGTGTGTTATCGCCGCTATCTCCGCATCAGTCTTGGGAGACATAGACTTGGATAGGGTCACGCCATGACACATTGGTAGATGCCCTCTCTTGGACTCATCCATCGAGAATCGCTTCAGGATGGTATCAATGTATGTGGACTGGGTGAGACCAAGCAATCTCTTTGATCTATCTCTATAGATCTGTATTCCCAATACAAAAGATGCTTCACCCAAGTCTTGCATCGAGAACTTGCTTGCTAACCATATCTTGGTTGATTGCAACATTCCTACATCATTCCCAATGAGTAGAATGTCATCAACATACAGCACCAAGAATGTCACAGCACTCCCACTGACCTTCTTATACACACAGGGTTCCTCAGGATTCTTAGTAAAATCAAACTCTTTGATTGTACTATCGAATCTAAGGTTCCAACTCCTAGATGCCTGTTTTAGACCATAAATAGATCTCTGAAGTTTGCATACCATATGCTCACTTACGACAGATGTAAACCCTTCGGGTTGAGACATGTAAATTTCTTCCTTAATATCCCCATTAAGAAAGGCTGTCTTAACATCCATCTGCCATATCTCATAGTCATACCATGCAGCTATGGCTAGCAAAATCCTTATGGACTTGAACATTGCGACTGTAGAAAAGGTTTCTTCAAAGTCAACTCCTTGTCTTTGAGTATATCCTTTTGCTACCAATCGCGCTTTGAAGGTCAATACCTTCCCATCCGCCCCGAGTTTCCTCTTGTAAATCCATTTACACCCTATGGGAATAGTTCCCTCAGGTGGATCCACAAGATTCCACCCTTGGTTCGAATGCATGGAATTCATCTCAGATTCCATTGCTTCAAGCCACTTGGTTGAATCGGCATCAGATAACGCTTCCTTGAAGGTCCTTGGATCACATCCAAGGTTAGGCTCATCACGGCCCTCTTCAAGAAGCAGACCATACCTCATAGGTGGTCTCGAGACTCTCTCGGATCTTCTAGGAGCTTGTATCTCCTCCCTTGGCTCTTCGGGTGTGGGTTCTACAATTGTGGGTGTCTCTCGAACTTCTTCGATTTCTATCATCTCTCCTTTTCTATTCAATAGAAATTCCCTTTCCAAAAAGGTTGCATTCCTAGAAACAAATACCTTTGTTTTTTGGGGATGATAGAAGTAATATCCAACAGAATTCTTTGGATATCCCACAAAGTAACATAAAATGGATCGACTATCCAATTTATCTCCCACTACCTGCTTCACATAAGCAGGACACCCCCATATTCTAAAATATTAATATTTGGGTGGCTTACCCATCCATATCTCATATGGTGTCTTATCAACTGCTTTTGTATGGACATTGTTCAACAACAGTGCCGCTGTCTCAAGCGCATATCCCCAAAAGGATGGCGGCAACTCCGTGAACCCCATCATAGACCGAACCATGTCCATCAAAGTCCGGTTACGACGCTCTGAAACACCATTCAACTGTGGTGTAGCGGGCGGAGTCCACTGCGAGAGAATCCCATTCTCCCTTAGATACTCTTGGAACTCGGCACTCAAGTACTCACCACCCCGATCCGATCGAAGTGTCTTGATGCTTCGTCCCAACTGATTCTCTACTTCACTTCTGAATTCTTTGAACCTTTCAAAAGCTTCAGATTTGTATTTCATCAAATACACATAGCCATACCTCAAGAAATCATCGGTAAAGGTGATGAAGTAGGCATGTCCATGCTTAGTGGTGATGCTAAGCGGACCGCACACATCGGTATGGATCAAATCCAATAACCCTTTGGCTCGCTCCACATGGTCCTTAAATGGAATTTTTGTCATCTTTCCTTTTAGACAGGATTCACAAGTCGTGAGAGCATTAATATCAGACATATCAAACATGCCAACTCCCACTAGCTTGTTCATCCTTCTTAAGGAAATATGTCCTAATCGAGCATGCCATAATTGTGCCGAATTGAGAGTATTTTGTTTTCTCTTGTTTGTTGTAGTTATCGCTTGGACATTGTTTAGTGGAATATCTTTCAATTTTAAGTTATAGAGATCGTTTTCAAGTTCCCCGGTACCAACTAAACATTCATTCTTTTAAATGTTGCAAACACCTTTGCTAAATAAACAAGAAAATCCATCTTTGTCCAACATAGAAATGGAAATAATGTTTTTCACCAAGTCGGGTACAAACAAAACATCTCTCAAAATTAACTTAAAATCATTGTTCAAAAGCAAGTAAACATCTCCTACGGCCTTGGCAGCAACCCTTGCTCCATTGCCCATCCTCAAAAAGGTCTCACCTTTTCTAAGCCTTCTAATTCTTCCCATCATTTGCAAATCATTACAAAGATGTGAGCCACAGCCGGTATCCAATACCCAAGAAGTAGAGTTAATTGAAATGTTTACTTCTATATAGAACATACCGTTTCCAGAACCCTTCTAGGCAAGATATTCCCTGCAGTTACGCCTCCAATGTCCATGCTTCTTGCAGTAATGACAAACATCAACAGTCTTGTTAGCCTTCATTGGTGTGGCTACCACAACGGGACTCGGAGCTTGCCTCTTCAAGGGCACGTTCTTCTTGGGACGTTGGAAAGAACGCTTCTTCCTCTTCCCACGTGGATCGGTCTTCGTACCAGATGAAGAACCCACATAAAGAACCGACTTCTCTTTCTTGTTAGTGGACTCAAAAGTCACAAGCATGTTCACCAACTCCTCAAGGGTCGGCTACATCTTGTTCATATTGAAGTTCACCACAAAAGGATCAAATGAGTTAGGCAGCGATAGCAGCAACACGTCGGTGGTCAACTCTGAAGGCAACATCAAATCCATGCCAACAAGCTTGTCCACGAGTCCAATTATCTTTAGGCCATGCTCATGGACCGAGGCCCCATCTCGCATGCGCAAAGTGATTAGCTCCTTGATGGTAGCATGCCTAAGAGGCCGAGTCTGCTCACCAAAGAGCTCCTTGAGGTGCAAATGAATGTCAGCAGCACTCTTTGCACCCTCAAAACGCCTCTGCAGCTCATCATTTATAGAAGCCTGCATATAACACTTGGTCTTCAAGTCATGGTCACACCAATCCTTGTAGGTCTGCAATTCCTCAGGAGTGCAGTCAGTCGGAGCCTTATCAGGGGGCGACTCAGTCAGTGTATATGCAATCTTTTCCGAGTTCAAGACGATTTTCAGGTTTCTTAGCCAAGTGAGGTAGTTAAGTCCGGTTAACACATGTTTTTCGAGTATGGCAGAAAGCGAATTGCGAAATGAAGACATTGTCAAATAGTACTGAAAAGTAAACAGATAAATGTTAATGACTATTTTAAAATTTTTAGTAAGATATAAAGTATGGACTTTAACTTTATAAATGTTTACTCCCACTGTTTTGACATCTTTCACTACCCTCTAGTGAAAACGGGAAACTCCTTTCCTCAGTAGGTACGTAAGGTCTAATTAGCGAATTATGATCCCGAATAATATCAGCCAATCACAATTCCTAAAAGGTAGTTTCCAATTGCATCACAATGAAACCCTCTACGTAAACTTTTGTCTCACGTTTGATTAGGACCCAATAATATGAAGTCGTTCATCTTTACGTGTCAAGCCTTACCCATCGATGTTGAACCTTAATGGACGGTCGCCAAGAGTTCCCTCAATAGTATGAGCCGAAGTCATGGGAGTTCCACGTAGTTCACATCACCATGTCAAATGGATTTCACAGCTTTCCGGTACTAAGGGCCCACCCAATAATATGAGCCGAGCCTCGAGTACGGGTAGCGATTCGTCATGCACCCATTTGTCGATGGAAGACAAGGAAATTATAAACAAATTTATAATTCCCCTTTTCGGGCTTGATATTAATTTTGAATCTTATTCAAAATGAGGGTTTTTTAATTTTGAAAGGTCTCATCATTAATTTTATTTAAAAGCTCGCCATGTTTGATCGTATGTTTGCCGGATTCATGCAACTTTGTTATTATAATAATAACGCACATACTCATTATTTATAACATATTATGCTTATATTATAAACAGTAAACAAACAAGGATGATCAATCGGCCCAATACTAACGGACCGTGTGAGCTAAACACGGGCCTAGGTCCAATCCTAGGGAAATGCACGGGATGCAAAAATGCAACTTTTACATAAGCTTCCAATATTTACATGTCTTCGATCTTCATAATCATCATGGCCACCATCTTCCAATCTTGATCATCCACTATACTAATATTTACAAATAAATATCCATGGCAAATAGGGATACATTTCATGGGGGTGGGAACGGGCCATAAACCAAGCCCACTTTATAAATTGATAATTATTACAATCATTCAACATCAAATATCCTAGCATACACCTAGCAAATTGGGCTTGGGCTTTTGATCATCCTTCATGCATAATATCACATATCATACACCATCAATTAATTATCACAATAATTAATTGATCCAATATTATATATCTTGATCCAATCACTAACCGCCACGATTATAAACTAAATTAACAAAGTATACAAACACCTTTGTCTACTTTTCAATTAATTTATTTATAACCGAATTTCTTGTAAATCACCATTTACTATAAATATTTAAAGTCCAACTTAAAATATTTATTTCATGAGAAAATGTTTGCAACTTTTGTAATTTTAAACTTAAGGGCCCAAAAACTTATTTTTCACCAAAAACATTTTGGCCCATTTAAAATTCACAATTATGTTAGCCATCCAATGGCCCAACAACTCAAGACCCATGACACTATGATAATCCAAAACACTTTTGGAAACCCTAGACGTCATCGCCGTCGCCGGAGCTCCTTCGCCGGATTCCGGTAACAAATTTTTTTTTTTTATTTTTAAAAGAGGGGCGTTCGGGCAACCCCTCGGGCTGCCCTTGCTGCCCGAAACGGGCAGCCCCTCGGGCGAGCTGCCCGAAATACCCCTTTCATGCCTTGAATTTTTGGTTGCAAAAATTAAACTCATGCGGTAAGAAAACAATCTCAATATAATATCTTGTATTTGCTACACAAAAACGTAACCATAGCTCGGATACCACTTGAAAGAAGATCAGTTACGGTGGCCGGAAACGCAACGGAAGCACAAAATTTTTCGATTTTAGCATATACATTTCGGCCACCATGAGTTTGTGTAGGAAATACAATAAAACACCAAAATGACATTCATAGTGTGTTTAGAAATAGTTACCTATCAACCTCTTAAGGTTGATGATGGCTCCAACCAAGTTGTAAACAACTTGGCTCTTGAATGGAATGAAGATCTACAAGCTTCCTTGGACTCCTTTCTTTCCTTCAAATTAGGCCCACCACTTGCAAACTAGAACCCCTCTTATTTTGCACTAGAAAAATAAAAGGATTTTTCAAAGAGAAGTATTTTTCTTCCTCAACACTTGAAGAGAAAAATTGAGAGAAAACTTGAGAGAATATATGTGTATATTTCGGACATTGCATGCTTCAATGGGGGAAGGGAGACTTGTCTTGGTCTTGCAAAAAGTAGAGACAAAAGTAGCATGCCAAGCCTGGATAGTTGCAAAAGTTGTCTCCAACCTTTCACCTCCCATGCATGCATATATTATATGGTTTTTAACAAATTAAAAACCATGGACTAAATTTAATTATCTCAAACATATTTGAGACTAATTAAACATTACTTGAATTTACCCAAGTCCCACTAGTTAAATAATTAATTTAAATTGAGCTCTACAAGACTCAATATGATTTAATTAATTCAACACTTGAATTAATTTAATTATTTGGACTCTACTAGGTCCAATAGTGTTTAATTAATTCAACACTTGAATTAATTTAATTTAGTCCATAATAATGTTTATGAAAATCACAATTTTCAAATACATTATTCACTTGGCCAAATTTTAATTTAGGAACACTTCCATAAATTAAAATTTATATTTCTCTCATAGAAGTCATACTTCTATTTTTCCTTACACTTATAAACTCATTTATAAGTCGTTCAACACATTGAACTAGTTTCTCCTTTATAGAAGTCATACTTCTAATTTTTCTTACGCTTATAAACTCCTTTATAAGCCGTTCAACACGTTGAACTAATTTTACTTCTCAACGGGATCTAGAAAGCCAGCACTTGTGTGGCCCTCAATGGTTCATTGATACAACTAGCCGTGGGTTCACATCTCCATGTGATTCGGACTAAACATGTCCTTATATGAGCATACCCCAATTGCTCCATTCTTACTTATCAACTCCTTGATAACAAGAACGTCAGAACTCAAGTCTGATAGTACCCAACTAATCATGTTAAACGCCTAGCAGCATCGCTTACATGATTCCCTAGGTATCAAATGATAGTGTCTGCAAGAACCATTCAATTATGGTTAGCGTACAGTACGGTCCCTTCAACTCATATATCCCTACCGATTCGACAACCATTGGTTTATCGAGAGTTGTTAATGAATCGATACTATGTGTCATGCCGTAGTTGCATCGATGGTGTAATCTATGAAACTCCTTTCATAATTACCACCATACTCTGATCAGAGATTTCACACTACATATACATGAAAACACATAGGATATCCATACCCAAAGGTAAGCGGTGAATCCCCGACTACAATGCATCGACTCCTATATGTTTCGACAGAACACCCAACCTTGCCACCTGATGACCCCTTGAGAGTCGGTAAACAAGTCAAAGTGCAATGCTAGCACATAGAGTCTCAATGTTGTCCCGGGTCATAAGGACTAATGGTGTACAACCATAAACTAGGACGTTTCCACTCGATAAGTGAGAACCACTTGGAAAGTCCTTAATGGAGGGTTGTTCAGTGCACTCTACCAGAAGCACCTATCTGCATGCTTGGACATCACAATGTCCCCTACCAATGAAACATGGTACTCACATCGCAGATACTAGTCTCTAACTCGAGCGGCCTATATCCTTCTTAGTGGCGGCTGAATCGACTAGGAACTGTTTAGAATATACAGTATTCCAAATATGAGTTTCATGATACTCATCATATGAGCATCTCATATTCTTTCTACTATTTGTATATTCAAGGACTTTATCTATGCAACTAGCATGGGTATACAGATAAAGATGTGCCAAAACAATAATTTCAAATATAATTAAAATAAAGATCGTTTATACATAGAGTTTCATTGTGAACACTCGGCCAACACTTGGCTCGACGGGCACCTACTCTAACACCAATACACTAGATGTGTGGTTATATCGATGTGCTTAGGAGTAGATCGACTCCTATTGCAGAGATTCGATATAATGTGCCAACGTCCGGGAACCGGGATCCCTAGACTAGAGAAGAGTCGAGTCAGAGTTTTAAGAATCAAAGAGTTTGATTTACAGTTTTATATTGTTTCATGTGTTCAGATTTGATACATGTTATTGATAACTGTTATATGCACGTATATGTTGTTTATACTGGGAATTACATTCTCACCGGAGTTATCCGGCTGTTATTGTGTTTGTATGTGTGCAGGACAACAGGTGGGACATGATCAGGGTCGAGAAGAGGATGAGAGATCAAGATTAGAGTGGCGATCCGGACTTAGAAGTAGAATTGAATTTCAACACTTGATGTATAGTTTTTGAACCCTAGTTTGATATGATTTTATTTTGTACAAAAATTGTACTTTGGATCATGTGTAGATATTGCACTTGAGTTGTAAATGAAATAAGATTAATTATTATATGTTGCGCATTATGTATAAAAAAAACGAAATTTGAGACCCAGATTAATTAATTGATCCAATTAATCCCAAAGACGATTTAAAAAGATGAATTAGGTTTGGGTCCCACAACAGGTGGTATCAATGCAGTAGGGTCCTTAGACTAGAATAGAAGAGAATGAGCGGGGTAGATGGAGTTTTCTTCCTTGATTTTGTGGTGCTAGCATGTTTTAATGCTTTGAAAATACATGTTTACCTGATTATCTGATTTGATTGTAAATGTGTATTATTGAGAAATGAATCAGAATCGATTCTTGATTAGAGGTATGATGATTAGAGGAGGACTGAGACAGATTTGTTAGACTTGATTAATAACCCTTTTGATAATCAGATATGCCTCCTCGAAGAATCCCAGAACAGGGTAGTACCTCTGCTAATCCGATGGATGTGATAGCTGAAAGGGGATCGGTTACGGTGACCGGAAGCGCAACGGAAGCTCAAAATTTTCGATTTTTACATAAAATTTTCGGCCACCATAAGTTTTGTGCAACAAATACAAAAACACAACTATGTCATACATAGGGTGTAAGAAAATCGTTACCTATCAACCTCTTGAGGTTGATGTTGGCTCCAACTAAGGTGTAAACACCTTAGCTCTTGAAGGTAGACAATCTACAAGCTTCACCTTTCTTTTGGACTCCTTTCTTCCAATCAAGCCCACCACCAACTAGGTAGATCCACCTTACACTTGAACTAGAAAATGTATGGCATTTTTCTTTGAGAAGTGAGTGTTTTTCTCCAACAATTGAAGAACACAAAATGAAGAAATAAATGGAGAGAAATCTAGTGAGAAATTTCGGCCATGAGGAGTGTAGGAGGAGGGAAGGAAGACTAGCCTTGGTTGTGGGAAAAAAGTTCCAAAAAGTTGCATGCCATGCCTTGAAAACACAAAAAGTAGTCTCCCAACCTTTCACCTCCCATGCATGCATATTATATGGTTTTTAATCAAATTAAAAACCTTGGACTAAATTTTAATTATCTCAAACATATTTGAGACTAATTAAACATTACTTGAATTTACCCAAGTCCCACTAGTTAAATAATTAATTTAAATTGAGCTCTACAAGACTCAATAAAATTTAATTAATTCAACACTTGAATTAATATAATTATTTGGACTCTACTAGGTCCACTAGTGTTTAATTAATTCAACACTTGAATTAATTTAATTTAGTCCATAATAATGTTTATGAAAATCACAATTTTCAAATACATTATTCACTTGGCCAAATTTTAATTTAGGAACACTTCCATAAATTAAAATTTATATTTCTCTCATAGAAGTCATACTTCTATTTTTCCTTACACTTATAAACTCATTTATAAGTCGTTCAACACATTGAACTAGTTTCTCCTTTATAGAAGTCATACTTCTAATTTTTCTTACGCTTATAAACTCCTTTATAAGCCGTTCAACACGTTGAACTAATTTTACTTCTCAACGGGATCTAGAAAGCCAGCACTTGTGTGGCCCTCAATGGTTCATTGATACAACTAGCCGTGGGTTCACATCTCCATGTGATTCGGACTAAACATGTCCTTATATGAGCATACCCCAATTGCTCCATTCTTACTTATCAACTCCTTGATAACAAGAACGTCAGAACTCAAGTCTGATAGTACCCAACTAATCATGTTAAACGCCTAGCAGCATCGCTTACATGATTCCCTAGGTATCAAATGATAGTGTCTGCAAGAACCATTCAATTATGGTTAGCGTACAGTACGGTCCCTTCAACTCATATATCCCTACCGATTCGACAACCATTGGTTTATCGAGAGTTGTTAATGAATCGATACTATGTGTCATGCCGTAGTTGCATCGATGGTGTAATCTATGAAACTCCTTTCATAATTACCACCATACTCTGATCAGAGATTTCACACTACATATACATGAAAACACATAGGATATCCATACCCAAAGGTAAGCGGTGAATCCCCGACTACAATGCATCGACTCCTATATGTTTCGACAGAACACCCAACCTTGCCACCTGATGACCCCTTGAGAGTCGGTAAACAAGTCAAAGTGCAATGCTAGCACATAGAGTCTCAATGTTGTCCCGGGTCATAAGGACTAATGGTGTACAACCATAAACTAGGACGTTTCCACTCGATAAGTGAGAACCACTTGGAAAGTCCTTAATGGAGGGTTGTTCAGTGCACTCTACCAGAAGCACCTATCTGCATGCTTGGACATCACAATGTCCCCTACCAATGAAACATGGTACTCACATCGCAGATACTAGTCTCTAACTCGAGCGGCCTATATCCTTCTTAGTGGCGGCTGAATCGACTAGGAACTGTTTAGAATATACAGTATTCCAAATATGAGTTTCATGATACTCATCATATGAGCATCTCATATTCTTTCTACTATTTGTATATTCAAGGACTTTATCTATGCAACTAGCATGGGTATACAGATAAAGATGTGCCAAAACAATAATTTCAAATATAATTAAAATAAAGATCGTTTATACATAGAGTTTCATTGTGAACACTCGGCCAACACTTGGCTCGACGGGCACCTACTCTAACACCAATACACTAGATGTGTGGTTATATCGATGTGCTTAGGAGTAGATCGACTCCTATTGCAGAGATTCGATATAATGTGCCAACGTCCGGGAACCGGGATCCCTAGACTAGAGAAGAGTCGAGTCAGAGTTTTAAGAATCAAAGAGTTTGATTTACAGTTTTATATTGTTTCATGTGTTCAGATTTGATACATGTTATTGATAACTGTTATATGCACGTATATGTTGTTTATACTGGGAATTACATTCTCACCGGAGTTATCCGGCTGTTATTGTGTTTGTATGTGTGCAGGACAACAGGTGGGACATGATCAGGGTCGAGAAGAGGATGAGAGATCAAGATTAGAGTGGCGATCCGGACTTAGAAGTAGAATTGAATTTCAACACTTGATGTATAGTTTTTGAACCCTAGTTTGATATGATTTTATTTTGTACAAAAATTGTACTTTGGATCATGTGTAGATATTGCACTTGAGTTGTAAATGAAATAAGATTAATTATTATATGTTGCGCATTATGTATAAAAAAAACGAAATTTGAGACCCAGATTAATTAATTGATCCAATTAATCCCAAAGACGATTTAAAAAGATGAATTAGGTTTGGGTCCCACAACAGGTGGTATCAATGCAGTAGGGTCCTTAGACTAGAATAGAAGAGAATGAGCGGGGTAGATGGAGTTTTCTTCCTTGATTTTGTGGTGCTAGCATGTTTTAATGCTTTGAAAATACATGTTTACCTGATTATCTGATTTGATTGTAAATGTGTATTATTGAGAAATGAATCAGAATCGATTCTTGATTAGAGGTATGATGATTAGAGGAGGACTGAGACAGATTTGTTAGACTTGATTACTAACCCTTTTGATAATCAGATATGCCTCCTCGAAGAATCCCAGAACAGGGTAGTACCTCTGCTAATCCGATGGATGTGATAGCTGAAAGGGGATCGGTTACGGTGACCGGAAGCGCAACGGAAGCTCAAAATTTTCGATTTTTACATAAAATTTTCGGCCACCATAAGTTTTGTGCAACAAATACAAAAACACAACTATGTCATACATAGGGTGTAAGAAAATCGTTACCTATCAACCTCTTGAGGTTGATGTTGGCTCCAACTAAGGTGTAAACACCTTAGCTCTTGAAGGTAGACAATCTACAAGCTTCACCTTTCTTTTGGACTCCTTTCTTCCAATCAAGCCCACCACCAACTAGGTAGATCCACCTTACACTTGAACTAGAAAATGTATGGCATTTTTCTTTGAGAAGTGAGTGTTTTTCTCCAACAATTGAAGAACACAAAATGAAGAAATAAATGGAGAGAAATCTAGTGAGAAATTTCGGCCATGAGGAGTGTAGGAGGAGGGAAGGAAGACTAGCCTTGGTTGTGGGAAAAAAGTTCCAAAAAGTTGCATGCCATGCCTTGAAAACACAAAAAGTAGTCTCCCAACCTTTCACCTCCCATGCATGCATATTATATGGTTTTTAATCAAATTAAAAACCTTGGACTAAATTTTAATTATCTCAAACATATTTGAGACTAATTAAACATTACTTGAATTTACCCAAGTCCCACTAGTTAAATAATTAATTTAAATTGAGCTCTACAAGACTCAATAAAATTTAATTAATTCAACACTTGAATTAATATAATTATTTGGACTCTACTAGGTCCACTAGTGTTTAATTAATTCAACACTTGAATTAATTTAATTTAGTCCATAATAATGTTTATGAAAATCACAATTTTCAAATACATTATTCAATTGGCCAACTTTTAATTTAGGAACACTTCCATAAATTAAAATTTACATTTCTCTCATAGAAGTCATACTTCTATTTTTCTTTACACTTATAAACTCATTTATAAGTCTTTCAACACATTGAAATATTTTCTCCTTTATAGAAGTCATACTTCTAATTTTCCTTACGCTTATAAACTCCTTTATAAGCCGTTCAACACATTGAACTATTTTTACTTCTCAACGGGATCTAGAAAGCCAGCACTTGTGTGGCCCTCAATGGTTCATTGATACAACTAGCCGTGGGTTCACATCTCCATGTGATTCGGACTAAATATGTCCTTATATGAGCATACCCCAATTGCTCCATTCTTACTTATCAACTCCTTGATAACAAGAACGTCAGAACTCAAGTCTGATAGTACCCAACCAATCATGTTAAACGCCTAGCAGCATCGCTTACATGATTCCCTAGGTAGCAAATGATAGTGCCTGCAAGAACCAATCTATTATGGTTAGCGTACAGTACGGTCCCTTCAACTCATATATCCCGACCGATTCGACAACCATTGGTTTATCGAGAGTTGTCAATGAATCGATACTATGTGTCATGTCGTAGTTGCATCGATGGTGTAATCTATGAAACCCCTTTCATAATTACAACCATACTCTGGCCAGAGATTTCAACCTACATACACATGATAACACATAGGATATCCATACCCGAAGGTAAGCAGTGAATCCCCGACTACAATGCATCGACTCCTATATGTTTCGACATGACACCCAACCTTGCCACCTGATGACCCCATAAGAGTCGGTAAACAAGTCAAAGTGAAATGCTAGCACATAGAGTCTCAATGTTGTCCCGGGTCATAAGGACTAATGGTGTACAACCATAAACTAGGACGTTTCCACTCGATGAGTGAGAACCACTTGGAAAGTCCTTTAATGGAGGGTTGTTCAGTGCACTCTACCAGGAGCACCTATCTGCATGCTCGGACATCACAATGTCCCATACCAATGAAACATGGTACTCACATCGCAGATACTAGTCTCTAACTCCAGCGGCCTATATCCTTCTTAGTGGCGGCTGAATCGACTAGGAACCGTTTAGAATATACAGTATTACAAATATGAGTTTCATGATACCCATCATATGAGAATCTCATATTCTTTCTACCATTTGTATATTCAAGGGCTTTATCTATGCAACTAGCATGGGTATACAGATAAAGATGTGCCAAAATAATAATATCAAATCTTACTAAAATAAAGATTGCTTATACATAGAGTTTCACTGTGAACACTCGGCCAACACTTGGCTCGACGGGCACCTACTCTAACAATAGCAACAACGATGGAAACAATGCTGAAGAGGTTTCAGTCATTTAAACCGTCGACTTTGAAGGGCACTGAGACTTCAGTTGACTGTGAGAGTTTGCTAGATGACATCGAGATGTTATTTGATTCACTTGATTACACAGATGAGCACAGAGTCAGACTGATTGGGCACTAGTTGCATGATGTTGCAAAGAATTGGTGGCTTACGACTAAAAGAGCATTGGAGCATCGAGGTACAGTTATTACTTGGAAGATTTTTAAGACTAAATTCTATCAACGATTCTTCCCGGTATCATACAGGAAAGACAAAGGTGCAAGGTTTGATAATCTAAGACAGGGCCAACTGAATATTAAAGAATATGTGGAGAAATTCTATTCCTTGCTACGATTTGCTCCACATGTTGCTGAGAAAGATGAAGCAGTGGCTGATCAATTTATTAATGGGCTGAATCCTGAGATTTTTACACTGGTAAATACTGGGAGACCGAATAATTTTGCTGATGCTCTGAATAGAGCAAAAGGAGCTGAAGCAGGCCTGATTAGACAGAAAGGAGCTTCGTATATTGCTCTAGCATCGAAACAACAACCAGCTTCTACTCAGTTCCACCAACCCCCTCCCAGATTAGAGAATGGTAATAGCAGCAGTGGGAAGATAGATAATTTGAAAGCCAGAGGGAAACAGTTTAAGAAGTCAGGGAGTAGTTCATCAAGATCTAGTGGTTCCTAACAGAGCCAGAGTTATACAAGAGCTTATTGCAGAACTTGCGGAGGAAGACATCCCACAGAGCAATGCCAAAAAGTGTTTGGTAGTTGCAACATCTGCAGACAGCAGTGATACTTTGCCAGAGTTTGTCCACAGCGAGGTTCTCAAAGATCTCAGGGAGCAGAATCATCTGGATCAGTGGCTCAGCCTGATAGACCATCATCTGCTGTTCACTCATTCCAGCCAACACCTACCCAGTCATAGCCGAGACCAGGAGGAAGCTAGACTGTTAGCCAGCCTCCGAGACAACATGCCAGAGTGTTTGCACTGACTGGAGAAGAGGCACATGAAGCATCAGATGATGTGGTTGCAGGTAACTGTTCTCTTTGTGGTTATCATGCTTATGTATTGATTGATACGGGTGTATCTCATACTTTTATATCTGAGAGATTTGCATTGATACATGCTTTGCCTATTGAGTCATTATCTGCTGTAGTATCTGTCTCTTCACCTTTGGTTAGAGGTTTGATATCAGTGAGTTCTGTTAAACATTGTACACTGTAGTATGATGGCCATGAAATAGAGTTAGACTGTATTGTACTTGGGTTGTCTGATTTTGATTGCATAATAGGTATTGATATGCTGACCAAGTACAGAGCTACCATAGATTGTTTCCAGAAGATTGTGAGATTCAGACCTAAAATGACTGATGAATGAAAATTTTATGGTAAGGGTTCCAGATCGCAAATTCCTTTGACATCTGCGTTATCTATGACTCGATTATTACAGAAAGGAGCAGAGGGATTCCTTGTGTATTTAGTAGATGTACTAAAATCGAGCCCTACATTGACAAATTTTCCAATGATATGTGATTTTGCTGATGTCTTCCCAGATGAGATTACGGGTTTGCCTCTAGTTTGAGAGATAGATTTCAGCATTGAACTGATACTAGGTACAGTTCCTATTTCGAAAACTCCATACAGAATGGCACCGATTGAATTGAAAGAATTGAAAGATCAGTTAGAGGATTTGCTGGCCAAGGGTTACATCAGATCGAGTGTTTCTCCTTGGGGTGCTCCAGTTTTGTTTGTCAGGAAGAAAGACGGTTCGATGAGACTTTACATTGACTACCGGCAACGGAACAAGGCTACGAGAAAGAATAAATACCCTTTGCCTCGTATCGATGATTTATTAGATCAGTTGCAGGGTTCTTCTGTTTATTCCAAGATCGATATGAGATCTGGATATCATCAGCTGAGAGTCAGAGATTCGGATATATCAAAGACAGCTTTCAAAACCAGGTATGGCAATTATGAGTTTATAGTTAGGCCATTTGGTTTAATGAATGCTCCAGATGTATTTATGGGTTTGATGAACCGCATATTTCAGAATTATATTGATGATTTTGTGATTATCTTTATTGATGATATTCTGATATATTCAAAGAATTTGAATGATCATGCTGAACATCTGAGAATTGTATTGAGAACTCTAAGAGCTGAGAAATTGTATGCAAAGGTGTCGAAATGTGAGTTTTGGCTGAGACAAGTCGTATTTCTGGGACATATCATATCTGGAGATGGGATTTCTGTCGATCCTAGCAAAGTTGAGGCCTTGATCAACTGTCCTAGACCGACATCAGTGCCAGAGATATGCAGTTTATGGGTTTAGCAAGCTATTACCGTTGATTCATTAAAGATTTCTCGAGTATTGCTAAACTGATTACTCAGCTAACTAAGAAGAATGCACCATTTGTTTGGTCAGAGGCATGTGAAGTCACTTTTCTAGAGTTGAAGAAAAGATTAACCAATGCTCCAGTGTTGACTATTCCGTCAGGTACTGGTGATTTTTTTGTTTATTGTGATGCTTCTCACAGAGGATTAGATTGTGTTCTGATGCAGCGAGGAAATGTTATCGCTTATGCCTCGAGACAATTGAAGCCACATGAGACTCGCTACCCGATTCATGATCTTGAATTGGCTGCCATCGTGTTTGCTTTGAAGATTTGGCGACACTATCTATATGGTGCGAAGTTTGAGATTTATTCTGATCACAAGAGTTTGAAATATCTATTTTCACAGTCTGAACTGAATATGAGGCAACGAAGATGGTTAGATTTATTGAAAGATTTTGATTGTGAAATCAAATACTATCCACAGAAGTCAAATGCAGCAGCTGATGTACTGAGTCGAAAGGTATGTTCTTTATCCTTATCGACAATCGGTGTTTCAATTTTGATTAAAGATTGTTGTCTGTTTAGATTAGTATTTGAAAAAGATTGTAAACCGTTGAAATTCTATATCGTTCAAGTTGAACCAGAGCTACTTTTGAAAATTAAAGACGCTCAGAAAGTGGATCATAATGTTCAGAATTCGGTTGCGATGGTCAGATCAGGGCATCGATCAACATATCAGATTCTTAATGATGTGTTATATGTGAATAATCGTCTTTTTGTTACAGATGTTTCAGATTTGAAACAACAGATCTTGTCAGAAGCACACATTAGTCGATTCAGTATTCATCCTGGTGGAAGAAAGATGTATAATTGTAATGCCCTGGAATTATAGAATTGATAAACCAAGATTATTAATCTTCATTAATATGAGACTCGGAAGATATGGGAATGCATGACATGCAATGAGGGAAGAAAAGACATGAGAAAATAGGGTTTGCAAGACCGCACCCGCGCTCAGAACAGGAGTGCACCCGCGGTCATGCAATGATGGATTTTTGCAAGAAAGGCCGAAGCCACACCGCACCCGCGGTGCCAGACAAGACCGCACCCGCAGTTGAGTGGCAGAAAGTTTGTTTTTTTGGAAATGGCAAGACCGCACCCGCGGTGCTAGTCAGAGCGCACCCGCGGTGCCGACACCACACCCGCGGTATTGGGAGGACCGCACCCGCGGTCTGAGCTTTTGAGAAATGCCAGGATAGGCATTGCACGCCCGCACCCGCGGTGCATGTCATGACCGCACCCGCGGTCATGCGTGGAGCTTGAATAATGAAGCCACGTTGCCAGATTTTGCATGCAATATATATATGGGGATGACACGTAAATTCATCAGAAATTCAGAAAAGGGGCGACATTTTTGAGAGAAAAATCCTTACGCCTTTTAGACTTGCGATTGTGAAATATCCGTCTATCAGAATTCAAATCCGAACGCAGTATTGTGTTCCTCTCGACACGAGCTACACAAGGACGTAAGTCTTATTACGTTTTGAGATGTTTTGGAAATATGATGTTGCTGGAATTGCATGTGATTCAGATATGATGTTTCTGTTACCGTAGACATTGTAGAATTGAAGTCAGATTAAAGAGCAGACAGTTTCTGTAATTGTGATGATTTTTGAAAGATAATGACTGAGATTCGATATCAGATTTATGTTATCGTTGAGATTATGAGTTATATAAGTATTGATTATGAGTTTCAGTATTTTATTTGTGATGTTCAGATTGACGGGGTTATTCAGATTATACTGTTGTGCCGTCGAAACATCAGTTGAGTTAGATTGATCAGATTCAGTATTGATTTAGATTGATCAGACATGATATTCATTTAGATTCATAGTTATACTTTTGATGTTGATCAGATTGTATACCGATTTGAGTATTGATCAGAACAGATTCTGAACTGAGATATATACTGATATTGTATTTATGTGATTTGTCATTATCAGATTGATATGGACGGATTTGACTTCGAGACTTCGTCTTCGTCAGACCGGGACGATAAAGGTATAATTCATGTGATATTCGGGAAGATACAACTCAATTGAGATCTCATTTGACTTTCCCAATAAAATCACATACTAGAATTATTATTGTTTAATGTATGATATGATTATGCTTTGTTTACAGATTGTTATTTATTGCATTTAAGATAGGGAGTCTTGACAGATCCGTCAAACTTCTAGATGTTCGGTGATATCACAGCTTAGGGGAAGATCATTCTCCTATTGTAGATGTGGATACAGATCAGGCCGAAGTCTAGGAATAAGACGTACCGTCACCCCGATTGGAGAGTAGGTGATAGATCGCCTTATTCACAACGGGATCCCTAGAGTTATAGTTGAGTCGAGTCTAGACATGATTTGACTAGAACTGCATGTGGTTATAGATATGGTTTCATAGACTATGAAACCCATGTTTATTGCTTTCAGTTAAGACAGCATGTTTATATGATTTGATTTAAATTGCATGTTTATCTAAATTGAGTTGCATGCTTATTTTGATTTTATTTCATAGATTATGAAATCTATTACTTTTGGATATGATCATGATAGCATGTTTTATGATTTAGATTGTTTCTATACATGCTTACCATGTTTTATACTGGGATTTATTCTCACCGGAGTATCCGGCTGTTGTCTTGTTTTGTATGTGTGCATGACAAGAGGTGGGGAAAGATCGGGGTCGAGAAGATTATGAGAGAAAACGAGTTTAGCGTGGTGATTCCGGACTTGGATATAGATAGTTTTTATTACTTGAACTTTAGTAGTCGAACCTTAGATTAATTGAGAGACTATTGTACATTATTGTATTTTTGTACTGAAACGTAGTTTTATACAGATATGTATATTACGTAGATGCCATTACCTTCCGCACTTGTATTTTAAAAAGAAAAATTTTTAGACCCTGTTTTATCTGAATCGATAATTAAATCCCGACGATAATTAAGAAAAGATCAGCGTCCGGGTCCCCAAAACAGGTGGTATCAGAGCGATAGATCCTTTAGATTGAGATAGTCAGAGTTGATAGATCCTTTAGACTGAGATAGAAGAGAATGAGCGGGTAGATTGAACTTTCTTCCTTGCATGTGATTGCTAGCATGAGATTTATTATAATGTTGAATTACATTATGGGTGCTAGCATGATTTATTGTTTTCCCTATTACATGTTGTTTGTTATCTGAGTTGATTACAGCATATAATTGTTAAGCCTGAATCAGAACTGAGTCTCGATCAGAGGTATATGATCAGAGGAGGGCTGAGACAGATTGTATAGACTGTGTACTAACCGGTTTGATATTCAGATATACCGCATCGGAGAATTCCAGAAAAGGGCAGTACTTCAGCTGAACAGGTAGATGCATCAGAAACTCGGATGGAAGTAAAGTTGGCAGAACTTCAGTTATTACAGCCGCCAATTCTGAGTGGCACCGAGACATCTGAAGATTGTCAGAACTATGTGGATGATATAGAAATACTATTTGACCTACTGGATTGTACAGATGAACAGAGAGTTAAATTGGTATTTCATCAGCTACGAGAGGCTGCCAGAAATTGGTGGATTACAATCAAAGGAGTATTAGCACAACATGGTTCTGTGATCACTTGGGAAGTCTTCAAGACTGAATTTTATCAAAGATTTTGCTCAGTTTCATACCGAGAGGACAAATGAACAGAATTTGAGAATTTGAGTCAAGGGCAGTTGAATATTGATGAATATATTGCTAGATTCTCTACTCTAATGCGTTTTGCTCCTCATTTAGCTGGAAATGATGAAGCTGTAGTGAATCAGTTCATCAGAGGGTTGAATTCGGAGGTAGCTGCATTTATGAATCTACAGCGACCTTACCATTTTGCGGATATCTTGAGTAGAGCGAAGAGAGCTGAGGCAAGTCTGATTAGACAATTGACACGGCTGTGTGTGAATCAACCCCAGACACAGCAATCCCCTCTTCGATATGAGTGCGGCAGTACGAGTGGGAAGCAAGATATGGTGAAAACTCGTAAGAAGCCATTCAAGAAGTTGGGAAGTGGTTCTTCTAGTTCAAGTGGTTCCAGACCAAGCCATACTGATGTATATTGTAGGACTTGTGGAGGGAGACATTCTTCAGAACAATGCCAAGGAGTGCTTGGTAGATGCAATATCTGTAAACAGCTCGGGCATTTTGCTAAAGTTTGTCCCCAGAGATGGTCCCGAAGATCTTAGGGAACATCGTTTAATTGAGAAACGGACCCAGAATCCACAACAGGTACTATTCTTTATGATTAGATTGCATATGTATTGATATATACTAATGCATTCCCTACGATTATTTTAGACTGAATTGCATTGATATATGATGTATCTGTGGGGTTTGTTTGTACTGTGGTATTGATTCTTATTTGTTGGGAAAGAAAGAGTAATATCAGAAATTTTTGTAGAATATGGTATACTACAGTAAGATGAGAATAAGATTGAGTTAGATTATAATGTACTTGTGTATTCTGATTCGACGGCACTATTGATGTTAATATGCTAAACAAGTACAGAACTATTATAGATTCCAGTTAGAAAAGTATAAGATTCAGACCAGATATGGCTGATGAGTAGAGATTTCACGATAAGGATTCAAGATTTCGAATTCCTTTGATATCTGTGTTGTATATGACTCGATTAATACAGAAAGGAGCAGATTGCATCCCTATGTATTCAGTAGACCTACTGAAATCGAGCCTAGCATTGGCAGATTTGCCAATAATATTCGAATTGGCTGATATTGCTAGATAAGATTTTAGAATTACTTATAGCAGAAAGATATATTTCAGAATTGAATTCAGAGTAGATACAGATGGTTACTCTAGAATTCAATACAGAATAATATTGAGTGTACAAAATGATACAGAATGAATTAAAAGAATTGAAAAATCAATAGAAGAGTACCGACCAGGAGTAGATCTGATTTAGTGATACTCTTGGGCATGTTCAGTATCTTCAGGGATGTTCTGATGATTTTATGCTCATTGTCTCTATGAGATTTGATATAATTGCAGCATCTGATTGATGGAATAGAATACCTGAAGATTGTATTGAATATTCTGAGAACTGGGATGATTGTATACAGAAATTGTTTAGATAAGAATCTTGTTTGAAACAGATTGTATTCAGAATATGCGATTTCTGAAGTTAGTAAACAGACTGATTTTGTTACAGTTGAGATTGTAATCAGTAACCGAAAAATACCGATATCAGAAAGACCAGAAATTACAGAAATGTCTGAATTGTCAGAGATATATTTTGTCTGATTTGGCAGATTATTTTATTCGACTGTTACTTTATATCTGCTGAGTATTGTTATTATTCTAAATCAGTATTGGAGACATCTTATATTGTTTTGGGAGAGCATATTGTATTTGCAGATGAGATATACAAGTTGATCAGAATGACATGAAGATATTTATCAGAAATCCTTGTTTTATGAGTTCATTGAACTCACTAGATCTGTATAGGATATTGATACTTCGTTTCTGATTTGATATTACTGTTGTTTTGAATCCGTATATGCTACAGATTGTTGTATACAGCTCCAACCGAATCAGAGTTGAATTCGAGAGTTACAGTAATTCAGGAATGTGATCAGAATGTTCAGAACTAGATTTCAGTAATCAGAGTCGAGTAACAGATATGAAGCTGATTAACTTGTGGTATCAGAATGTTTCAGAATTGTATAACAAAATTGATATCGATAGTCAGAGCCGAATACCAGGTAGTTATATTTTCTTTCATTTATGTTATTAACTGATTTACTATACCGAATAGTCCAAGTCTGAAATCACAGATAGGGTCAGAAAGGTACCATGGTGGATTCAGTTTTCAGTTTGATGATTGAGAATGTATGATATTCGAACAGATAGTTGTGATATAGACAGATTAGATCAGTTATGACAGAAATTGTATTGAAATGTTGGCAGAAATTGTACTGATATGTTTGAATTGCTAACAGAAAAGATAGAAATATAGAAATCAAAAAGAGTTATTACAGAATTTGTGTATTTCTGATTAGACATGGGAAGTATATTTCGATGAATTTCGTAATAAAATTATTGCAATACTTTCCAGATAGTGATAGGATATGATTAATATTGACAGATTGTTCAATCTATATCTATCAGTTTGTACCAGATAACGTACAAACATGACCAAATGACACAGATCGATGTCAGAGAAGTGGTTAGAAAGATCGGAATGCCACAGTAGATTATGTCGGATTGTGATTTTGCTTGAGTTTGTATTCGTGACAGAATATATCATGAACTATCTTTTAGATTCTTCACAGATTGACAGACTGTCAGAATATTTTATCCAGATATTGGAAGATTTTGATAGAGTTATAGAGTGCTGGATGTTAGCACTAATTGATATGACTTATTATCACTGCGTGACAATAACTATCAGCTTATCAGATGGATAATGAGATAGTTATAGACAAGATAGTATACGGTGAATACTACAGATTTCTTTTGATGAAAATTAGAAGGAAGATGAAGATAGTTCAGAATGGACAGACTTAAGAAACCAACGTCGGATGATGATGATTGGTACTTGAAGCTGAAGATGGTATATGTCCTTGATCGGGATAAACTGAGTTGATAACAGCAGATAGTAATCACATTGGTTTGTTATGAACTGTGATTGGTTTATACGGATGTTGTATAACCAACATGGCAAGATTGATTCTGTCAGAAGGACTAGAAAAGTATTATGACATTATACTTAGTGAATTCTTATTCCAGACCGGAATCAGATATTTGAGTTCTGGTTTAAACTCTGTTATGCATTTCTTCTGATATCTCTGAATTGATTGTTATGAGTTCGAGGACGAACTAAAATCTAAGAGGGGGAGAAATGTAATGCCCAGGAATTATAGAATTGATAAACCAAGATTATTAATCTTCATTAATATGAGACTCGGAAGATATGGGAATGCATGACATGCAATGAGGGAAGAAAAGACATGAGAAAATAGGGTTTGCAAGACCGCACCCGCGCTCAGAACAGGAGTGCACCCGCGGTCATGCAATGATAGATTTTTGCAAGAAAGGCCGAAGCCACACCGCACCCGCGGTGCCAGACAAGACCGCACCCGCGGTTGAGTGGCAGAAAGTTGGTGTTTTTGGAAATGGCAAGACCGCACCTAGTCAGAGCGCACCCGCGGTGCCGACACCGCACCCGCGGTATTGGGAGGACCGCACCCGCGGTCTGAGCTTTCGAGAAATGCCAGGATAGGCATTGCATGACCGCACCCGCGGTGCATGTCTTGACCGCACCCGCGGTCATGCGTGGAGCTTGAATAATGAAGCCACGTTGCCAGATTTTGCATGCAATATATATATGGGGATGACACGTAAATTCATCAGAAATTCAGAAAAGGGGCGACATTTTTGAGAGAAAAATCCTTACGCCTTTTAGACTTGCGATTGTGAAATATCCGTCTATCAGAATTCAAATCCGAACGCAGTATTGTGTTCCTCTCGACACGAGCTACACAAGGACGTAAGTCTTATTACGTTTTGAGATGTTTTGGAAATATGATGTTGCTGGAATTGCATATGATTCAGATATGATGTTTCTGTTACCGTAGACATTGTAGAATTGAATTCAGATTAAAGAACAGACTGTTTCTGTAATTGTTATGATTTTTGAAAGATATTGACTGAGATTCGATATCAGATTTATGTTATCGTTGAGATTATGAGTTATATAAGTATTGATTATGAGTTTCAGTATTTTATTTGTGATGTTCAGATTGACGGGGTTATTCAAATTATATTGTTGTGCCGTCGAAACATCAGTTGAGTTAGATTGATCAGATTCAGTATTGATTTAGATTGATCAGACATGATATTCATTTAGATTCATAGTTATACTGTTGATGTTGATCAGATTGTATACCGATTTGAGTATTGATCAGAACAGATTCTGAACTGAGATATATACTGATATTGTATTTATGTGATTTGTCATTATCAGATTGATATGGACGGATTTGACTTCGAGACTTCGTCTTCGTCAGACCGGGACGATAAAGGTATAATTCATGTGATATTCGGGAAGATACAACTCAATTGAGATCTCATTTGACTTTCCCAATAAAATCACATACTAGAATTATTATTGTTTAATGTATGATATGATTATGCTTTGTTTACAGATTGTTATTTATTGCATTTAAGATAGGGAGTCTTGACAGATCCGTCAAACTTCTAGATGTTCGGTGATATCACAGCTTAGGGGAAGATCATTCTCCTATTGTAGATGTGGATACAGATCAGGCCGAAGTCTAGGAATAAGACGTACCGTCACCCCGATTGGAGAGTAGGTGATAGATCGCCTTATTCACAACGGGATCCCTAGAGTTATAGTTGAGTCGAGTCTAGACATGATTTGACTAGAACTGCATGTGGTTATAGATATGGTTTCATAGACTATGAAACCCATGTTTATTGCTTTCAGTTAAGACAACATGTTTATATGATTTGATTTAAATTGCATGTTTATCTGAATTGAGTTGCATGCTTATTTTGATTTGATTTCATAGATTATGAAATCTATTACTTTTGGATATGATCATGATAGCATGTTTTATGATTTAGATTGTTTCTATACATGCTTACCATGTTTTATACTGGGATTTATTCTCACCGGAGTATCCGGCTGTTGTCTTGTTTTGTATGTGTGCATCACAACAGGTGGGGCAAGATCGGGGTCGAGAAGATGATGAGAGAAGACGAGTTTAGCATGGTGATTCCGGACTTGGATATAGATAGTTTTTATTACTTGAACTTTAGTAGTCGAACTTTAGATTAATTGAGAGACTATTGTACATTATTGTATTTTTGTACTGAAACGTAGTTTTATACAGATATGTATATTACGTAGATGCCATTACCTTCCGCACTTGTATTTTAAAAAGAAAAATTTTTAGACCCTCTTTTATCTGAATTGATAATTAAATCCCGAAGATAATTAAGAAAAGATCAGCGTCCGGGTCCCCACAACAGGTGGTATCAGAGCGATAGATCCTTTAGATTGAGATAGTCAGAGTTGATAGATCCTTTAGACTGAGATAGAAGAGAATGAGCGGGGTAGATTGAACTTTCTTTCTTGCATGTGATTGCTAGCATGAGATTTATTATAATGTTGAATTACATTATGGGTGCTAGCATGATTTATTGTTTTCCCTATTACATGTTGTTTGTTATCTGAGTTGATTACATCATGTAATTGTTAAGCCTGAATCAGAACTGAGTCTCGATCAGAGGTATATGATCAGAGGAGGGCTGAGACAGATTGTATAGACTGTGTACTAACCGGTTTGATATTCAGATATACCGCATCGGAGAATTCCAGAAAAGGGCAGTACTTCAGCTGAACAGGTAGATGCATCAGAAACTCAGATGGAAGTAAAGTTGGCAGAACTTTAGTTATTACTGCCGCCAATTCTGAGTGGCACCGAGACATCTGAAGATTGTCAGAACTGGGTGGATGATATAGAAATACTATTTGACCTACTGGATTGTACAGATGAACAGAAAGTTAAATTGGTATTTCATCAGCTACGAGAGGCTGCCAGAAATTGGTGGATTACAATCAAAGGAGTATTAGCACAACGTGGTTCTGTGATCACTTGGGAAGTCTTCAAGACTGAATTTTATCAAAGATTTTTCTCAGTTTCATACCGAGAGGACAAAAGAACAGAATTTGAGAATTTGAGTCAAGGGTAGTTGAATATTGATGAATATATTGCTAGATTCTCTACTCTAATGCGTTTTGCTCCTCATTTAGCTGGAAATGATGAAGCTGTAGTGAATCAGTTCATCAGAGGGTTGAATTCGGAGGTAGTTGCATTTATGAATCTGCAGCGACCTTACCATTTTGCGGATATCTTGAGTAGAGCGAAGAGAGCTGAGGCAAGTCTGATTAGACAATTGACACGGCTGTGTGTGAAGCAACCCCAGACACAGCAATCCCCTCTTCGATATGAGTGCGGCAGTATGAGTGGGAAGCAAGTTCTGCTGAAAACTCGTAAGAAGCCATTCAAGAAGTTGGGAAGTCGTTCTTCTAGTTAAAGTGGTTCCAGCTCAAGCCATACTGATGTATATTGTAGGACTTGCGGAGGGAGACATTCTTCAGAACAATGCCAAGGAGTGCTTGGTAGATGCAATATCTGTAAACAGCTGGGGCATTTTGCTAAAGTTTGTCCCCAGAGATGGTCCCGAAGATCTTAGGGAACATCGTTTAATTGAGAAACAGACCCAGAATCCACAACAAGTACTACTTGCATATGTATTGATATATACTAATGCATTCCCTACGATTATCTTAGACAGAATTGCATTGATATATGATGTATCTGTGGGGTTTGTTTGTACTGTGGTATTGATTCTTATTTGTTGGGAAAGAAAGAGTAATATCAGAAATTTTTGTAGAATATGGTATACTACAGTAAGATGAGAATAAGATTGAGTTAGATTATAATGTACTTGTGTATCCTGATTCGACCGCACTATTGATGTTAATATGCTAAACAAGTACAGAACTATTATAGATTCCAGTTAGAAAAGTATAAGATTCAGACCAGATATGGCTGATGAGTAGAGATTTCACGATAAGGATTCGATTTCGAATTCCTTTGATATCTGTGTTGTATATGACTCGATTAATACAGAAAGGAGCAGATTGCTTTACTATGTATTCAGTAGACCTACTGAAATCGAGCCTAGCATTAGCAGATTTGCCAATAATATACGAATTGGCTGATATTGCTAGATAAGATTTTAGAATTACTTATAGCAGAAAGATGTATTTCAGAATTGAATTCAGAGTAGATACGGATGGTTACTCTAGAATTCAATACAGAATAATATTGAGTGTACAAAATGATACAGAATGAATTAAAAGAATTGAAAATCAATAGAAGAGTACCGACCAGGAGTACATCTGATTTAGTGATACTCTTGGGCATGTTCAGTATCTTCAGGGATGTTCTGATGATTTTATGCTCATTGTCTCTATGAGATTTGATATAATTGCAGCATCTGATTGATGGAATAGAATACCTGAAGATTGTATTGAATATTCTGAAAACATAGATGATTGTATACAGAAATTGTTCAGATAAGAATCTTGTTTGAAACAGATTGTATTCAGAATATGCGATATCTGAAGTTAGTAAACAGATTGATTTTGTTACAGTTGAAATTGTAATCAGTAACCGATAAATACCGATATCAGAAAGATCAGAAATTTCAGAAATGTCAGAATTGTCAGAGATATATTTTGTCTGATTTGGCAGATTATTTTATTCGACTGTTACTTTATATCTGCTGAGTATTGTTATTATTCTAAATCAGTATTGGAGACATCTTATATTGTTTTGGGAGAGCATATTGTATTTGCAGATGAGATATACCAGTTGATCAGAATGACATGAAGATATTTATCAGAAATCCTTGTTTTATGAGTTCATTGAACTCACTAGATCTGTATAGGATATTGATACTTTGTTTCTGATTTGATATTACTGTTGTTTTGAATCCGTATATGCTACAGATTGTTGTATACAGCTCCAACCGAATCAGAGTTGAATTCGAGAGTTACAGTAATTCAGGTCAAAATCTTATGGAAACAATCTACAGTGGCTCTGTACTTCGTTAGCATGTCAATACCGACTATACAATCAAAATCAGCTAGACCCAATACTATACAATCTAGGTCAATCTCATGCCCCTCAAACTGTAGAATGCAATGTTTAACCGTAGTTACAGATATCAATCCACTTCCCAACGGAGAATTAATAGATACAACCTCTAACAAAGACTCCACAGGCAATGAATGCAACAATGCAAATTGCTCCGAAATGAATGTATGCGATGCACCTGTATCTATCAAGATATAAGCAGGATAACCATAAAGAGAGCAGTTACCTGCTATAACATCATCTGGTGCATCTTGTGCTTGCTCTTCTGTCAATGCAAACACTTGAGCCTGTTGCCTCGGAGGTTGACTCACTGTCTGACTACCTCGAGCTCTGGGTTGAGTCGGTGCTGGTGGAGGCTGAAAAGAGTGAACCGATGATGCCTGCTGCTCAAACTGAGGTACTGACCCGGATGCTCATCCATTCTGGGCTGGCTGTACACTCCTCTGTGGGTAGAATTTGGCAAAATGCCCCGGTTGCCTACAAATGTTGCAGCGGCCTGTAACTCCCTGGCACTGTTCAGTCGCATGTTTTCCTCCACAGGAACTACAATAAACATCTGAATACCTGGTACTCTGATCAAAACCCGTCTGTCTTGATCAGCTGGAGCTCGACGAACTGCTCCCTGGTCTTTTAAACTGTTTAACCTTGGCTTTCAATTGATCCTTTCTGCCACTGCTGCTACCGCCGCTTTCAAATCTAGAAGGAGGAGATTGTATTGAAAGTTGTGGTGGTCTTGGCACAGGAGCAACATATGGAGCACTCCGCTGTCTTATCAATCCTGCTGCCGCTCCTTTGGCCCGATTCAATGCATCCGAGAAGTTGTTGGGTCTCCCCGTATTTACCAACGTAAAGATGTCCGGGTTTAAGCCATTGATAAATTGATCCGCCATGGCCTCGTCATTCCCTGAAACATGGGGTGCGAAACGAAGCAAGGAAGAGAATTTGGCAACATACTATTCAATGTTCAAAGTCCCTTGCCTCAAATTGGCAAATTCAGCACCTTTATCTTTACGATAGGAGATAGGAAAGAAACACAGATAGAACTCCGTCTTGAACACTTTCCATGTAATTTCGGTACCACGTTGCTCTAGTGCTCTCTTCATGTTCAACCACCAGTTCTTAGCTACATCCTGGAGTTGATGGCCAATAAGCTTTATTCTTTTCTCGTCACCATACTCCAAAGACTCAAATAACATCTCAATGTCTTCAAGCCAACTTTCACAATCCACTGCCAGTTCTGTACCTTTCAAGGTTGGCGGTCGAAAGGATTGAAATCTTTTGAGCAGCGTCTCCATTGGCGTAGCAGTAACGTCCATTGGATCTCCGGATGTGCTACCCTGTTCTGGTGCTGTGGGTCGTAGAGGCACTGCTGCTCTTCGAGGAGGCATGTATCTAATAATCCAACTGATTAGTATACCAAATATACAACCGTCTCAGCCCTCCTCTAGTCAGTTACCTCTGATCTAGAATCGGTTCTGATTCGGTTAAACACATGTCATAATCAAATCAGATAACACACACACAATAAGGAAAGCATTAATCATGCTAGCACATCATAAAGCAAGGAAGAAGACTCAATCTACCCCGCTCATTCTATCTTATCTCACTCTGAAGGATCTATCGCTCTGATACCACCTGTTGTGGGGACCCGGGCTCTAATTCTTTTTCTTGGGATTAAATGGATCAATATTATTTAAAAAGTGGGTCAAATTTTTTTCGCTTTTACATTAACTCAAATGTAAACAAACAAGCATACATTCTTTATTTAATTTACAACATACAACATACAATACATGTCTTATTCTGTATGTCCTCGACTAACCAGTATTAAAAGACAGTACATAATAAAAGACAACTACTGGTCCATCTGCTACGCCCGTGATCTCCACGCTATCACAATCATCGCTGTCTCGACCCAGATCCTGTCCCACCTGTTGTTATGCACACATACAGACATAACAACAGCCGGAAAACCGGTGAGAACAAATCCCAGTATAAACATGTATACATGCATTAAAACAATCTAAAACATGAAACATGCTAATATGAATGTCATTCATATATAATCATGCAATGCGAGTCTAATCATGTCTAGACTCGACTCGACTAGAACTCTAGGGATCCCGTTGTGAATAAGACGGCACTGTCTGTCACCTACCCTCCCAATCGAGGTGATGTCCGTCTTATTCCTAGACTTCGGCCTGATCTGTATCCGCGTCTACAATAGGGGCGGTGATCTTCCCCTAAGCTGTGATATCGCCGAACGTCTAGTAGTCTGCCTGATCTCCAGACTGTCCTATCTTAATGCATGAATACACAATCTGTAAACAAGCATAATCATTCTAATGCAATGCCACATGATCTGTAAACAAAGCATAGCAAGATTTGTATACAAGTTCTATAAACAAATCTATAAACAATCATAATCATATCTAGATATAAACAATAAAACAAGTATGTGATTTTGGATGGGAAACTCAAATGTGATCTCCTTTGAGTCGTAATTCCCCAAACAACACATGTACTATACCTTTCGTCGCACAGTTGCTGTCACGGTTGACAATACGAATCTGAAATGGAAATGTTGATACAAAATCTATCAATCTCTTATCTAATCAACACATATCCAAGTCACTACGTGATCTCGATACAATTTGACGGCATAACGACGTATATTCTTAACACCGGTCAATCTATATCTCAACAGATATCAACCCTATATCATCCTCAACTCATACTCAAATCCTATGCACAAAACCATATTCAAAATCGATATAATGTACTTCTAACTATGCTGAATTTCATAATAATTGCATATGATATCTGTTCTTCGATCTGTTTACAAATATATCATGCTCAATACGTCAAGAACATAATATAACTATCATATTCCAATTCCTCTAACATCTAAATCGTGAAACTTGCTAGAATTAAACAATACTTACATCACTTTGTAGCTGTCAAAGCAAGGAACACAATTCTTAACTCGGAATATGATTTGGATGGCTGAATCGTGAGATATCTAACTTTAAAGCTTGAAAACCTTGAGAAGTTATGGAGGAAATCTCGATTCTGAGAGCTGGAACTGAAGAATAGCTGAATCAGCGCACTTATATATATATATATACTAGGCCACATGTCAAGTTGAGAATTAGAGTGGATTTCTCAGAGGCATGACCGCGGGTGCGGTGTTAACATGAGCGCGGGTGCGCTCATGTCTCGGCAGGACCACTATTTTCCCATAACTGTCGACCGCGGGTGCGGTATAGTTAAGGCCGCGGGTGCGGTCTTAATGACACCGCGGGTGCTGTCCTGAAAATGAAATTTGGGCACCCTACTGTCCTTGCACCGCGGGTGCGCCCCTAACCAGACCGCGGGTGCGGTATGGCTTCGGCAGCACATTCAAAATTCCATGATTTATGACCGCGGGTGCACTCTTGTTCTGAGCGCGGGTGCGGTCTCTCACAAATGAAATATTTCGTACTTTCATCTTATGACATTCATTCTCATATCCTCCGAGTCGTACGACAATGAAACTAATAATCTCGAGCCTTACACGTTCCTCCAGAGGTTGTGATGCGATTTGGGTCGTTATTGATAGATTGTCCAAATCAGCATGCTTTATTCCATACAAGATGACGTACAGACATGACCAGATGGCAGAGATTTATGTCAGAGAAGTGGCCAGACTGCATGGAGTGCCGAAGTCGATTGTATCAGATCGTGATCCTCGGTTTACTTCGCACTTTTGGCACATTTTGCAGCAAGCTCTAGGTACGAAATTACATTTGAGTACCGCATATCATCCTCAGACAGACGGACAGTCAGAGCGGACTATCCAGACACTGGAGGATATGCTTAGAGCTGTAGTGATAGATTTCGGCACTAGTTGGCAAGATTCTTTGCCACTCTGCGAATTCTCCTACAACAACAGCTATTAGATGAGTATACAGATGACTCCGTTTGAAGCGTTGTATGGCAAGAAGTGCATATCCTCTCTTTATTGGGATGATATTTCTGAGGTACCTGAGATTGGACCTGATATGATCCGAAAGATGACCGAGAAAGTAAACTTGATTCTGCAAAGAATGAAGACAGCCCAAGATAGACAGGCCAAATATGCCAATGTTCGACGACGACCATTGGTATTTGAGGTAGGAGAAAGAGTATTTTTTAAGATTTTTCCTTTCAGAGGCATTGTCATATTTGGCAAGAAAATAAAGTTGTCTCCACGTTATATTGGGCCGTACGAGATTCTTGAAAAGATAGGTGATCGTGCCTATCGACTCGCTTTACCTCCATCTCATTCTGGAATACATGATGTCTTTCATGTATCTATGTTGCGGAAATATATTCCTGATTCTTCTCATATTCTTCAGCCAGATGAGGCCGAACTTGATGAAACTCTGAGTTATTTTGAAAAGCCGATCCAGATTCTCGATCGTAAAGAAAAACAATTCAGAACGAAGACTATTCCACTTGTGAAAATTCAGTGGAGTCGTCATTGAATTGAAGAAGCTACTTGGGAAACTGAATCAGATATGAGACAGAAATTTTCAGAGCTATTTCATTGAGTTTCTTATTCATCACTGTGATATATTCATATCTTATCTGATTTGATTGCCTGTGATTTCGGGGTCGAAATCAGATTTTAGAGGGGGAATTGTAATGCCCGAGATTTTATTTCGTTAATTCAAGCTTATTGATTTATAAATTGTTGCGATTATAGAAGGAACATTCCGAGACATGATTTGGAATTGCATGTGTATTGTGTTGTGCGAGGACAGAAGGTCTCGCGCATATGCGCGAGACGAGGCGCACATATGCGCGAGCGAGGCAGAAGACCTCGCGCATATGCCCGAGAAGAGGCGCGCATATGCGCGAGCATGTGATATTGCGAAGTGCCAAGACAGTAGGTCTCGCGCATATGCACGGGGATAGGGCGCGCATATGCGCGAGTAGAGGAAATGTTAAATGCCGAGACAGAGAGTCTCGTGCATACGTGCCGTTGAGGGTCGCGCATATGCGCGAGACGTGCAACACAAAGAATGAGCCACTTGGTCTTGCCATGCATTATAATAGGTAAATCATTTCATTTCTTGAGAAAATAAGCAAGAAAACGAGGAAAGCTCAGGGAAAGTCTTCAAATTCCTTGAATTGTAGATTTGCGATTGCGTAAGATCCAACTGTCCGATTTTGAATCCGAGTTTAGTTTCGTGCTCCTCTTGTTAAGAGCTTCAGAAGTATGTAAGTTTTACTACTTTTCTCACATGTGTAGATATCGAACTTGAGTTGTAAATGAAATAAGATTAAATATTATATGTTGCACATTATGTATAAAAAAAAATTTGAGACCCAGATTAATTAATTGATCCAAATAATTCCAAAGACGATTTAAGAAGATGAATTATGTAACGCCCAGACATTCCTATGCATATTATGTAAGGTAATGATTATGGTTAAGTATGGTCATTATCCCTTTTATGGTTTATTATGATGATCGTTTGGGGATATGTGATGTAATGGTGATGGTTTATGGTTTTAAGATATGATATGAATGGTATTAAATGATATAGAATGAAACAGAGAATGTATGGGTAGAATAGAAAACTGATCTTTAGCTAAGTAGGTTATGAAAGTGCTAAAACGGTATGAAGATGAGGCAGTAGTTGTGGTTTTTAGCATAATGTTTTATATATTGATCCGAATGATGTGAAGACACTTCCATTAGAAAGCTAAGACATAAGGCTATAACTTTCTTGTTTTGAGTTTTGTTCAAATCATTGTGGAAAACTAGCCAAAAGGGCCCCGATGTTTGTCGTGTGTGTCGTCGTTCCTCCAATGACACATGTTGGGAGATTGAGCATAACTCTTTACTCAAACCTTCAAATGACATGAGCCTAATTGGAGATGCAAGCCAAGACATAAAGCTACAACTTTCCTGTTTACCATTTTTCCAAATTATGACGGGAATAGGCGTTTCGGAGGCAATCTTTGACGTAGCTATGCGCAGAGCGCGCCCGAGCGGAAAAAGATGTCCGCCCGGGCGGGCCTAGTTCGAAATTTTTGTGTTTCTGGCTGAGAGTTCTGTAGTAGGGCGATAAAAGACGTCTGCCCGGGCGCCCAGCAAAGTTTAAAAACGTATTTTGGGTATTTTAAGGTATATAATCGATCAAAACTTCATTTTTCCTTATTTTCCTTCTCTTCTTTTCTCTGCTCCATAGAATCTAAGCCAGGGTTCTTCACCGTCTTCTTATCCTTTTTTTAAATCAAGCAAATAATCTTCAATCCGGAGTTGGAATTTCATCTTTTTAGCGAAAGGAGCAAAGGTAAGTGGATTTCTTCTTGTTCTTGAGTTATTGAAGATGGTGGAGTTAGGGTTGATAGTTGTGATAGATGTATTGGGTTAAATGCTCATCTGATGTTATTATTTTGGTGTTGATGGTTAGTTATTGGGTTTATTGTTGTAGGATCACCGTCAAGGTTTAGGAAACCAAGTGCTACAAGTGTTGTAAGTAGAATCATTTCTTCAATGCATCACATGATCCCATATGTATGTGTTTTGATGATTTTATGATGTTAACTCCTTTCAAATTCCATTCATGATATATATATATATATATATATATATATATATATATATATATATATATATATATATATAAATATATATATATATATATATATGTAAATATGTATATATGGTAGTGCAATTATACGCATTTTTGAATGAAAGGAGTTAAACTTTAAATGATGCCTCAAAGATGTTCGATAAAATGCTTAAATGAAGTTTTATATGATTGAATGATTGGATCGATAGTGATAGTATCGGTGTTGCCTCTGTCAATTCTAAATCTGTAATGTAATTGGCCAATTAACGATGAAAACATGTGCTCTCTTATAAGATGCATTTTATGTAGAGGTACATGTCCCTCCTATTAGATTCGTTTTTACGAAGAGGGTTAGCAATGAATGGACTATCTTATAAGAACTATCAATTCTTCAGTTAATCAATTAAATGAATATCATCCCTATGTATTGTTGTATTATGATTCTTGATGGATGATATTAATGATGATTCGACGTTTTTGAAATGAGAAGAATAGTGTTTTTACACAAAATGAAATTGAGGATATACATTTCATGTTTTACAATAAAATGATATATATGTATCTTGTTAATGTTGATTCCATTTGCTGAGTTTTATACTCATTCCAGTTATGTTCATGTGATGCAGGCATCGGTAAGAAAGACTGATCATCCCTGAGTTGTCGAAGTAAGAGAAGGGCATATGCCAAACATTGGAGATAGTGGTTGAATGATATTGATGTGTTGAACTTTTGGTTATTTTGGGAAAATATTGAAAATGTTGTTTTGGTATTTGAATTAAAAATATGTGTAGATACTATATTAAATGGTATATGATGTGTATGAAAATCTTTTGCATGTGTTTATGTGTTGCTTGAGGCAGTTGGCATGTCCTATTTACGGGGAAATGTTGCCCAAATTTTTAAAAGTACACATTTTCTCCAAATTATATTTTAAAGCTTCCGCACTAATTATGCATTTTAGTCACGAGTGTTACATTTAGTGGTATCAGAGCAAAGATTTTCGGACCAATGATTTGACATATGACTTCATCTGCTGTCGACAATTCGGTATGTATGTACCTGCATCATTTGATATAATATGGATGTGTAGCCTCAATAGTTATGATATGTTATGTATGGAAATGGTTTTAAACTAATATGTATCATAGGATCATGCCGCCTAAGCGTAAAGCACCAGAAGGGGAGGATAGTTCATCATTTAGAGTGGTTGGTGAATTTAGCAAGTTACTGAAAGAACATGCCAAGGTACATAGCGAGCAAATTCAGCAGCTCTTACGGATGCAGAATGCAGGGCGAGGGAGAGAGAGAGAGAGCAAGTGAGACCCGAGCCCGGTAGTGAAGGCGCATACGAAAGATTTCGTAAGATGAAGCCACCAGAATTTGATGGTAGCACTGATCCCATGGTGGCCTTGGAATGGGTCAAAGCTGTGGAGGCTATTTATGATTATCTGCAGTTTGACGATAATGATCGAGTCAGCTGTGCCATTTTTCTACTGACCAAGACGGCGAGGACTTGGTGGGACGCCACCAAGATATCAGTTAATGTCTCGGCACTCAAGTAGCAGGAGTTTAAAGATTTATTTTACGACAAATATTTTCCTCGAGATGTTCGAAGTCAGAAAGTGAAGGAATTTCTAGAACTGAAGCAAGGAAATATGTCAATGCAAGAGTATATTCTCAAATTTGAAGAGGGGTGTCAGTTTGCCCCATATCTGGCTAGCAATGACATCGAAAAGGGCGAGCATTTTCTTAGAGGTGTCCGAGCTGAAATTAAAAGAGACGTTCGAATGTCTAAAGCTGCTTCATATAAAGAGATTGTTGAAAAAGCAAGGATGGCCGAGCAGGACAAGAAGGAAATTGAAATAGAAAGACAATTGAAACGCCAAGATTTTTCTACTAAAGGCCAAGGATCCGGATGGAAAGGTAAGGGCAAGTTCAGAGGCAAAGAAAAAATGAGCATCGACCCAAAGCTCCTATGCCACCGCCTACTTATGATCGACCCCTGTATGCCCAAAATGTGGCAAAATGCATACAGGTGAGTGCTTGGTTGGAAGTAATCGATTCTTTCGTTGTGGAGGTGTTGGAAATGTTATCAAAAATTGTCCAGTGAAGGGTGAGAAAGGGAAGGATAGGGTTCAAGGAAGAATATTCACAATGACCAAAGAAGGCGCAAATCCTGGTTCTTCTGTTATATCAGGTACTATCTTAATTTCAGGCAAGGCCGCTATTACATTGATTGACACTGGTGCTACGCATTTCTTTGTGTTTGAAACTTTCTTGCGCTCTTTGAATGTTGTTACATATTTTGAACCCCTCCACTATAGTATTCTGTTGCCATCGGGAGACGAAATATGGCCTTCTAGTATTCTTAAAGGTTGTACAGTGCAAGTTAATGAGAAAATCTATTTTGCTGATCTTATTATTATTCCCATGGTGGCTTTTGATGTTATTTTGGGAATGGACTGGCTATCGTCGTATCGTGCGGTTATTGACTGCGTGGCTAAGATGGTGCAATTTCTTGCAGAAGATGATGAAAGCGGGATTTTCCAAAGTTCAGGTATTTCGCTTGGCACTCCTCATATTTATTGTATCAAAGCTCACAAAATGTTATCAAAGGGGTGTAAAGGTTTTTAGCTATTGTGATAGATATGAATACTGAGATGACGATGAAGTTGAATGAGATTGAGGTAGTTCGGGATTTTCCTGACATATTTGCAGATGATGTGCTTGGATTACCACCTGACCGTGAAGTTGAGTTTGTGATTGACGTAGTTCCAGGTACTGCTCCGATTTCGAAAGCTCCTTACCGAATGGCCCCGACTGAAATGAAGGAACTGAAGAATCAGTTGCAGGATCTATTAGACGAAGGCTTTATTCGTCCGAGTTCTTCTCCATGGGGAGCTCCAGTTTTATTTGTCAAAAAGAAAGATGGATCTTTGCGGTTGTGCATTGATTATAGAGAGATCAACAAAGCCTCAATCAAGAATAATTATCCATTACCGAGGATTGACGATCTCTTTGATCAGTTACATGGAGCGACAGTGTTTTCAAAGATTGACGTGCGTTCTAGTTATTATCAGCTGAAAGTTAGGGAAGCCGACATCCCTAAAACTGCATTCAGAATCAGGTATGGTCATTATGAGTTCTTAGTCATGTCATTCGGGTTGACGAACGCTCCGTCTGTCTTCATGGATCTAATGAACCGAGTTTTCAAGCCATATCTGGATAGCTTCGTTATCGTTTTCATTGACGATATCCTGATTTATTCCAAGACTCGGGAACTCCATGCCGAGCATCTCAGGAGTGTATTGCAGTTATTAAGGAAAAAGCAGTTATATGCAAAATTGAAAAAGTGTGAATTCTGGTTAGAGCAAGTATCATTTCTTGGCCGAGGTGCGTAGTTTTCTTGGTTTGGAAGGTTATTATCAATGTTTTATTGCCAATTTCTCCAAAATAGCCCTGCCATTAACCAATCTAACGATAAAAGCGGTGAAGTTTGAGTGGACAAATGAGTGCCAACACGGATTTCAAGTGTTGAAAGACAAGTTGACATCAGCCCCTATCCTAGCACTTTCGTGTGGTACTGAAGATTTTATTGTTTACACTGATGCGTCAAAGATGGGAGTTGGAGCTGTCCTGATGCAGCGTGGGAAAGTAATCACTTATGCTTCTCGTCAGTTGAAGGATTACGAGAAGAATTATCCCACCCACGATCTTGAGTTGGCTGCATTGGTCTTCGCATTGAAAATATGGAGGCATTATCTGTATGGCGAGAAATGTGAAGTTTTCACAGACCACAAGAGCTTGAAATATCTATTCTCTCAGAAGGAACTCAATATGCGGCAGAGGAGGTGGTTAGAACTTGTTAAAGATTATGATGTGACCATTAGCTATCACCCAGGTAAAGCAAACATGGTTGCAGATGCTTTGAGCCGTAAGTCAGTTTGTTCTTTGAGTTCATTGATTCAGAAGCCATTGTTATTGGATCTTCAGAGAAGCGAGATTGCTATAGTAGAGAAAGGGACCATCGCTAGAATTTAGCTTTGGTTATTCGACCTACGTTGACAGATAGGATACGACAGGGGCAACCTAATGACAATCAGTTGATAAAATTGCGATCTAAAGCCGATGAGAAAGGAAATATAGAGTTTGCGATGAACACTGATGATTTGTTAACGTTTAGAGGTCGGATATGTTTTACAAGTGGTGATGACATTCGACGGGATGTTTTGACAGAGGCTCATACCACGCCATACTCGATACATCCAGGTAGCACCAAGATGTATCAGGATCTCCGACGTCTCTACTGATGGCCAGGTATGAAAAGTGACATCGCAAAGTTTATATCCGAATGTTTAACATGTCAGCAGTTAAAGATGGAGCATCAAAGACCTGTTGGAACTTTGCAATCCGTCCCAATACCTCAGTGGAAGTGTGAGAACATCACTATGGACTTCGTAACGGGACTTCCAACAACACTAAAAGTTACAACTCCATTTGGGTGATTGTTGACAGGTTAACCAAGTCGGCTCATTTTCTTCTGGTCAAGACAACGTTTAGAATGAACCAGTATGCTGAAGTCTATGTAGCTGAGATTGTGAGACTTCATGGTATTCCTGTGTCAATTGTATCTGATCGTGACCCAAGGTTTACTTCTAAATTCTGGAAGAGCTTGCACAGAGCCTTGGGCACCAAGTTGGCTTTTAGCACAACTTATCATCCTCAGAGTGACGGGCAGTCAGAGAGGGTGATTCAGATTCTTGAAGATATGCTACGAGCCTGAACGATTGACTTTCCTGGTAGCTGGGATTCTAAATTGCCACTTGCGGAATTTACATATAACAATAGTTATCAGGCGACGATTGGCATGGCACCATACGAGACATTGTACGGCAAAAAATGTAGGTCACCATTGAACTGGGATGAAGTCGGTGAAAGGAATATGTTAGGACCAGAATTGGTCCAACAAACAGCTGATGTGATTACTTTTATCCAGGAAATATTGAAGACAACACAAACCAGACAAAAAAGTTATGCCGATAACCGAAGAAGGCCTTTGGAGTTTGAAGTTGGAAATCATGTTTTTATCAAAATTGCTCCTCTCAAAGGCATTATGAGATTTGGCAGGAAATGAAAGCTGAGCCCAAGATTTATCGGCCCATTTGAAATTCTGGACAGGATAGGAGAAAGAGCATATCGTGTAGCCTTACCGCCGGACTTGGATAGAGTCCACAATGTATTTCACGTCTCAATGCTGAGAAAGTACATCTCTAACCCTTCCCATGTTCTTAGACATGAAGCGTTGGGTCTGATGCCGAACTTGACTTATCAAGAAGTATCAATCCAGATTCTAGATCGCAAGGTTAAAGTACTAAGTAATAAGGAGATCGGCATTATCAAGATTCTTTGGCGTAATCAGTTGGTTGAAGAAGCAACGTGGGAACCAGAGGAGGAAATGAAGCAGCGATATACTGAGTTATTCGCACAGTAATGGCCGTTTCGGGGACGAAATTTCTTAAAGAGGGGAGAATTGTAACGCCCAGACATTCGTATGCATATGATGTAAGGTAATGATTATGATTAAGTATGGTCATTATCCCTTTTATGGTTTATTATGATGATCGTTTGGGGATATGTGATGTAATGGTGATGGTTTATGGTATTAAGATTTGATATGAATGTTATTAAATGATATAGAATGAAACAGAGAATGTATGTGTAAGGCTCGAGATTAATAGTCTTCATTGACAAAATACCCGAAAAATATGAGTATGCATGATATAGGGCTTGAGATTTGATTTATTAATCTTTATTGACGTGAGACTCGGAATATATGAGAATGCATGACATGAAATGAGAGTTTTGAATAAGGTGAGGACGAAACCACACCGCACCCACGGTAAGGGAAGACATCGCACCCGCGGTAGCATGGACAGAAAGTTGCACATTTTTACGAAGCAAGACCGCACCCGCGGTAAGAACAGGACCGCACCCGCGGTCGATGTCCAGTAGGGTAGGAAATTTTATTCGAAGCAAGACCGCACCCACGGTGCGAGAAGGACCGCACCCGCGGTGGTGTGACCGAACCCGCGGTCTGATATGTACCGCACCCGCGGTCGCTATTTTCTGAAAAATGGAAATGGTGCCGAGAGCATGGCGCACCCACGCTGTAGGAATGACCGCACCCGCGGTGTTGCATGCGAGAAGTCCACCTTTGAATTGTATGATGACACATGGCATGGTATATATATAGAACTCGAAGATGAGTCATTCTTCCTCATTTCTTGCAGCTAGAGAACCGAGAGAGCAAGGGGTTTTAAGTCTTCCTTTCATCTTTATCATTTGGTTGTGCAAGAGTTAGCCATCCAACTTTCAATCCGAGTCCGGATTTGTGTTCCTCTCTTCATAAACTACAAGAGGATGTAAGTTTTGTTAAATTTCAGCATGATTTGAAGTTTTGGTGTTGGAGAAATTCTGAAATGATGTATAATATGTGTTCTTGAGATTAGGAGCATCGTATATTTGCAAACGGAATGATTATCGGGTAGCATACGCTATTGCTATGAATTTCCAGCATATGTGTATAGGAATTTCTACAGATTTTGTGATGCTAATGAGTAGAGTATATGGATTATGAATCAAAGATTATGATGAATTGATCATGATAGGTGGAGATTTGAGTTGATTGGTATTGCGAGAAACTACGCCGTTATGCCGTCAAATTGTGTTTAGATGTACTAGTGATTTGTAGAAGTGTTGAATTGGGTTAAGAATTAATAGAAGGTGTATTGATCATTGCCATTTCAGATTCATTGTGCCTCACTTCGACACCGAGACCTCGACATTGATACAGGTTTAACAACGAAAGGTATAATGCATGTTTTGTTTGGGGAGATACAACTCAAATGAGATCCCATTTGAGTTTCCCAACCAAAATCACATAATAGATTTATTGTTTATATTGTAATATGATTGTGATTTGTTTATAGACTTGTATTCAAATCTTTTGGAGATGATTATGCTTTGTTTACAGATTGTTATTCATTGCATTTAAGATAGGGAGTCTTGGCAGAACAGTCAAACTTCTAGATGTTCGGTGATATCACAGCTTAGGGGAAGATCATTCTCCTATTGTAGATGTGGATACAGATCAGGCCGAAGTCTAGGAATAAGACGTACAGTCACCCCGACTGGGAGGGTAGGTGATAGATCATCTTATTCACATCGGGATCCCTAGAGTTATAGTCGAGTCGAGTCCAGACATGGTTTGATTCGCATTGCATGTTTATATGGATGTCATTCATTATAGCATGTTTCATGTTTAGATTGATTTTATGCATGTATACATGTTTATACTGGGATTTGTTCTCACCGGAGTTTCCGGCTGTTGTTATGTCTGTATGTGTGCATAACAACAGGTGGGGCAGGATCTGGGTCGAGACAGAGATGAGATCCTGATAGCGTGGTGACTTTGGGCGCAGCAGAGGACTAGTGGTTTTTACTAGCTTTGTACTACTTGTAGATAGTAGTTTGTTTTAAACACTAGTTTGTATGAATGTATAATAACAAGACTTGTATTTACACTCGATGAAATAAAGTAGAAATACATGTTGTGCTTAGTTTTATTAACATTTGATGTAATATTAAAAGCAAAAAAATTTGACCCGCATTTTCTCATAGATCCACTTAATCCCAAGAAAAGAATTAGAGCACGGGTCCCCACAACAGGTGGTATCAGAGCGATAGGTCCTTTAGATTGAGATAAGATAGAATGAACGGGGTAGATCGAGTCATCTTCCTTGCTTCATGATGTGATAGCATGCTTTATTGTTTGCCTTATTACATGTTGTGTGTTATCTAATGTGATTACAGCATGTAATGACTGAATCAGAACCGATTCTGGATCAGAGGTAAATGATCAGAGGAGGACTGAGACAGTTTGTATAGACTGTATACTAATCTGTCTGAATAGCAGATACATGCCTCCTAGAAGAGCAGCCGTACCTTTACGACCCACAGCACCAGAACAGGGTAGCACATCCAGGGATCCAATGGACGTTACTGCTACACCTATGGAGACTCTGTTAAAACGATTCCAGTCTTTCAGACCACCTACCTTAAGAGGTACAGAAAACGCCATCGAATGTGTAAGCTGGTTGGAAGATATTGAAATGTTATTCGAGTCTCTAGAATACAGTGATGAGAAAAGAGTGAAACTCATTGGCCATCAACTGCAAGACGTGGCTAAGAATTGGTGGTTGAACATCAAAAGAGCATTCGAGCAGCGTGCACAAAGATTACATGGAAAATGTCCAAGACAGAGTTTTATCAGCGATTCTTTCCTGTATCCTACCATAAAGATAAAGGCGCTGAGTTTGCAAACCTAAGGCAAGGGCAATTGAACATTGAAGAGTATGTTGCTAAATTTTCTTCCTTGCTTCGCTTTGCACCTCATGTTTCAAGTAGTGATGAGGCCGTAGCAGATAAGTTTATAAACGGCTTAAACCCCGATATCTTTACCTTGGTAAATACTGGGAGACCCAACAATTTCGCCGGTGCGTTGAACCGTGCCAAAGGAGCAGAAGCAGGATTGCTTAGGCAACGGAGTGTTCCGTATGTTGCTCCGAGTCCGAGACCGCCATTACCTCCAGTGCAACCTCCTCCTCGATTCGATAGTGGTGGTAGCAGTAGTGGGCGAAAGGATCAGCTGAAAGCGAAAGGGAAACAGTTTAAAAGACCCTAGAGCAGTTCGTCGAGCTCCAGCGGATCAAGACAGAGTGGTTTTGATCAGAGTGAAAGGTATACGAGTGTATACTGCAATTATTGTGGTGGTAGACATGCGATTGAACAGTGCCAGGGAGTGACGGGGAGATGCAACATATGTAGACAACAAGGACATTTCGCCAAAGTCTGTCCTCAGAGGAGTGGTGTACCGAGATTTCAGGGTGCAGGGTCATCTGCATCAGTGACTCAGCCTGTGAGGCAAGCTTCATCGGTTCATTCCTTTCAGCCGCCACCTACACAGACCCAGCCTCGAGCTAGAGGTGGTCAGATCGGGAGTCAGCAGACCCGACAACAGGCTCAAGTGTTTGCATTGACGGAAGAGCAAGCACAAGATGCACCAGACGATGTCATCGCAAGTAACTGTTCTCTTTGCCGTTATCCTGCTTATATATTGATAGATACAGGTGCATCGCATACATTCATCTCAGAACGATTTGCGTTATTGCATTCCTTGCCTGTTGAGTCTAAGAATTTGACTGAGCATGCCAATCATTTGAGAATTGTGTTGCAAACACTGAGAAATGAAAGACTGTATGCTAAATTGTCCAAGTGCGAATTTTGGTTGAGACAGGTTGTCTTCTTGGGTCATATTATATCTGGAGATGGTATTTTTGTAGATCCGAGTAAAGTGGAAGCTGTGATCAGTTGGCCGAGACCGACTTCTGTGCCAGATATACGCAGTTTCATGGGTCTAGCAGGGTACTATAGAAGATTCATCAAAGATTTCTCCAGTATTGCGAAACCAATTACCCAGTTGACACAAAAGAATGTGCCGTTTGTATGGTCCGAGGATTGTGAGTCTAGCTTTGTGGAATTAAAGAAGAAGCTGACCAGTTCTCCAGTACTGACGATACCTTCAGGTACGGGTGATTTCGTTGTATATTGTGATGCCTCTCACCGAGGATTGGGATGTGTTCTTATGCAGCGAGGTCATGTGGTCGCATACGCCTCGAGACAACTAAAGCCACATGAAGTTCGATACCCGATTCATGATCTTGAATTGGCGGCTATCGTATTTGCATTAAAGATCTGGCGTCACTATCTCTACGGCAAGAAATTTGAAATTTATTCCGACCACAAGAGCCTGAAGTATCTATTTTCTCAATCAGAACTGAATATGCGACAGCGTAGATGGCTTGATCTGCTGAAAGACTTTGATTGAGAAATCAAATACTATCCAGGGAAGTCAAATGCAGCAGCGGATGCTTTGAGTCGAAAGGTTTGTTCCCTATCCTTATCGACGATAGGTGTTACGAAGCTAGTTGAAAATTGCTGTTTGTCTGGATTAGAATTTGATACAGATAGTAGGCCACTACGACTTGCTACCATTCATGTTGAACCTGATTTGATTTGGAGGATTAAAGAAGCACAGAAGATGGATCAGAATGTGCAGAGATCGATTCAGATGGTCAGATCAGGGCATTTGTCAGAATACCAGGTACATGATCATGTACTGTATGTGAATAACCGTCTTGTCGTGCCAGATGTTTCAGATTTAAGACATCAAATTCTATCAGAAGCACACTGTAGTCGGTTTAGCATTCACCCTGGTGGCCGAAAGATGTACAATGACTTGAAGACACAGTTCAGGTGGAAGCAGATGAAGTCAGATATTGCCGAATTTGTGTCAAAGTGTTTGAATTGCCAAGAAGTGAAAGCGGAGAGAAAGAAGCCCAGAGGTTTACTTCAGAGTTTAGCCATTCCAGAATGGAAATGGGATCACATTTCCATGGATTTCGTGACGAAGTTACCTCGATCATCTAGAGGCTGTGATGTGATTTGGGTCATTATTGACAGACTGACCAAATCAGCTTGCTTTCTTCCGTACAGAAAAACGTATCGGCATGATCAGATGGCGGAGATATATGTCCGAGAGGTAGTCAGATTACATGGTGTGCCGAAGTCTATCGTATCAGATCGTGATCCACGATTAACTTCACACTTCTGGCACAGTTTACAGCAGGCTTTAGGTACGACATTACACCTGAGTACTGCTTATCATCCTCAGACAGACGGACAATCAGAGCGGACTATCCAGACTCTAGAGGATATGTTGAGAGCCGTAGTGCTAGATTTTGGCACTACTTGGCAAGATTCTCTACCTCTTTGTGAATTCTCTTACAATAACAGCTATCAGACGAGCATTAAGATGGCACCGTTTGAAGCTTTATATGGCAAGAAGTGCAGATCTTCGATGTACTGGGATGACATCTCAGAGGTACCAGAACTTGGGCCAGATATGATTCGTGACATGACTGAGAAGGTGAAAATCATTCAGAAGAGAATGAAGACAGCACAAGATAGGCAAGCCAAATACGCAAATATCAGACGTAGACCGTTGGTATTCGAGCAAGGAGACAGAGTATTTCTGAAGATTTCTCCATTCAGAGGCGTTGTCAGATTTGGCAAGCGTGGGAAGTTGTCTCCCAGATACGTCGGTCCTTACGAGATCTTAGAGAAGATTGGCGACCGAGCCTATCGACTTGCTCTTCCTCCTTCGTTATCCGGGATACATGATGTCTTTCATGTGTCAATGTTGCGTAGATATATGCCGGATATTTCCCATGTCATACAGCCTGACGAAACGGAACTTGATCAAACCTTGAGCTATGTTGAACAACCGATACAAATTCTTGATCGGAAAGAAAAGAAGCTCAGAACAAAGACTATTCCGCTCGTGAAAGTCCAGCGAAGTCGTCATGGCATCGAAGAAGCGACTTGGGAGACAGAAACAGAAATGAGGCAGAAGTATCCCGAGCTATTTACATGATGTAAATAATTTTCAGCCGTGATTATATTACTTTTCATGTATGCTTTGATAGAATGCCTGCGATTTCGAGGACGAAATCATTTCTTAGTGGAGGAGAAATGTAAGGCTCGAGATTAATAGTCTTCATTGACAAAATACCCGGAAAATATGAGTATGCATGATATAGGGCTTGAGATTTGATTTATTAATCTTTATTGACGTGAGACTCGGAATATATGAGAATGCATGACATGAAATGAGAGTTTTGAATAAGGTGAGGACGAAACCACACCGCACCCGCGGTAAGGGAAGACACCGCACCCGCGGTAGCATGGACAGAAAGTTGCACATTTTTAAGAAGCAAGACCGCACCCGTGGTCGATGTCCAGTAGGGTAGGAAATTTTGTTCGAAGCAAGACCGCACCCGCGGTGCGAGAAGGACCGCACCCGCGGTGGTGTGACCGCACCCGTGGTCTGATATGTACCGCACCCGCGGTCGCTATTTTCTGAAAAATGAAAATGGTGCCGAGAGCATGGCGCACCCGCGGTGTTGCATGCGAGAAGTCCACCTTTGAATTGTATGATGACACATGGCATGGTATATATATAGAACTCGAAGATGAGTCATTCTTCCTCATTTCTTGCAGCTGGAGAACCGAGAGAGCAAGGGGTTTCAAGTCTTCCTTACATCTTTATCATTTGGTTGTGCAAGAGTTAGCCATCCAACTTTCAATCCGAGTCCGGATTTGTGTTCCTCTCTTCATAAACTACAAGAAGATGTAAGTTTTGTTAAATTTCAGCATGGTTTGAAGTTTTGGTGTTGGAGAAATTCTGATATGATGTATAATATGTGTCTTGAGATTAGGAGCATCGTATATTTGCAAACAGAATGATTATCGGGTAGCATACGCTATTGCTATGAATTTCCAGCATATGTGTATAGGAATTTCTACAGATTTTGTGATGCTAATGAGTAGAGTATATGGATTATGAATCAAAGATTATGATGAATTGATCATGATAGGTGGAGATTTGAGTTGATTGGTATTGCGAGAAACTACGCCGTTATGCCGTCAAATTGTGTTTAGATGTACTAGTGATTTGTAGAAGTGTTGAATTGGGTTAAGAATTAATAGAAGGTGTATTGATCATTGCCATTTCTGATTCGTTGTGCCTCACTTCGACACCGAGACCTCGACATTGATACAGGTTTAACAACGAAAGGTATAATGCATGTTTTGTTTGGGGAGATACAACTCAAATGAGATCCCATTTGAGTTTCCCAACCAAAATCACATACTAGATTTATTGTTTATATTGTAATATGATTGTGATTTGTTTATAGACTTGTATTCAAATCTTTTGGAGATGATTCTGCTTTGTTTACAGATTGTTATTCATTGCTTTTAAGATAGGGAGTCTTGGCAGAATAGTCAAACTTCTAGATGTTCGGTGATATAACAGCTTAGAGGAAGATCATTCTTCTATTGTAGATGTGGATACAGATCAGGCCGAAGTCTAGGAATAAGACGTACAGTCACCCCGATTGGGAGGGTAGGTGATAGATCGTCTTATTCACACCAGGATCCCTAGAGTTATAGTCGAGTCGAGTCCAGACATGGTTTGATTCGCATTGCATGTTTATATGGATGTCATTCATTATAGCATGTTTCATGTTTAGATTGATTTTATGCATGTATACATGTTTATATTGGGATTTGTTCTCACCGGAGTTTTCGGCTGTTGTTATGTCTGTATGTGTGCATAACAACAGGTGGGGCAGGATCTGGGTCGAGACAGAGATGAGATCGTGATAGCGTGGTGACTTCGGGCGCAGCAGAGGACTAGTGGTTTTTACTAGCTTTGTACTACTTGTAGATAGTAGTTTGTTTTAAACACTAGTTTGTATGAATGTATAATAACAAGACTTGTATTTACATTCGATGAAATAAAATAGAAATACATGTTGTGCTTAGTTTTATTAACATTTGATGTAATGTTAAAAGCAAAAAAATTTGACCCACATTTTCTCATAGATCCACTTAATCCCAAGAAAAGAATTAGAGCCCGGGTCCCCACAGTATGGGTAGAATAGAAAGCTGATCTTTAGCTATGTAGGTAATTGAATGATATAGAATGAAACAGAGAATGTATGGGTAGAATAGAAAGCTGATCTTTAGCTAAGTAGGTAATGAAAGTGCTAAAACGGTATGAAAATGTGGCAGTAGTTGTGTTTTTTATCATATTGTTTTATATATTGATCCGAATGATGTGAGGACACATCCATTAGAAAGCTAAGACATAAGGCTATAACTTTCTTGTTTTGAGTTTTGTTCAAATCATTGTGTAAGACTAGCCAAAAGCGCCACGAAGTTTGTCGTGTGTGTCGTCGTTCCTCCAATGACACATGTTGGGAGATTGAGCATAACTCTTTACTCAGACCTTCAACGGACATGCGGCCAATTGGAGATGCAAGCCAAGACATAAAGCTACAACTTTCCTGTTTACCATTTTTCCAAATTATGACGGGAAGAGGCGTTTCAAAGGCAATATTTGACGTAGCGATGCGCAGTTCGAAATTTGTAGCTATCTCGGGCGGGCCTAGTTAGAAATTTTTGTGTTTCTGGCCGAGAGGTCTACGCTAGGGCGGTAAAATACGTCCGCTCGGGCTCCCAGCAAAGTATAAAGACGTGTTTTGGGTATTTTAAGGTATATAATCAATCGAAACTTCATTTTTCCAGTGGACCGCCCATACACGTTAAGTGCTCATCTATTGTTATTTTTTTTTATTGTAACGACCAATTACAGGCCCAGTGGACCACCCATACGGCCCACTGCCCCGATCCACCTAAGGCTATCCCGATCTTGGGCTCTCTCAAAGGGGCCTTTTCCCTCACGGGCTTTCCATATGTGTCGTACGGGTTACTCATAGGATCTATCCATCCCTACCAAGGTGTTTCTTTCGCCTCCCCAGGACTCGATCCCATGACCTCTAGGATAAGTACATTGATATCAAGAGTCCTGGTACCAATTGAGCTAGTAGCTCAATTGGTACCAGGAAATTTGTACCATGACTCTTGATATCAATGTACTTATCCTATAAGTCATGGGATCGAGTCCTGGGGAGGCGAAAGAAACCCCTTGGTAGGGAGGGAGAGATCCTATGAGTACCCGTACGACGCCTATGGAAGCCCGTGAGGGAAAAGGCTCCTTTGAGGGAGCCCAAGATCGGGATAGCCTTGGGTCGATCGGGGCAGTGGGCCGTATGGGCGGTCCACTGGGCCTGTAATGGGTCGTTACAAATTAGGTTTGGGTCCCCACACTATTACTATATGGACCGATGCTAGGTTGGTGCATAATAGGCTGGTCGAGTCTTGGCTCCAGTTAGGAAAAGATATGTTAAGTTTTGGGTTAATTTAGGTTAAAATTGGGGCTCCGGTCTAAGTTTTAAAACGAATTATGAGACTTAGTCGGTGGCCTTAAGTTCACGTCTATAAAATGATTATAGGTGTGTTTTAATGTGTAATGGTAAGTTTGGAAGGGTTCGGGTCGAAGTTTTAAGGTCTATAGGTAAAACGAGGATGTTAGGTTTTTATGGGCAAAACAGTTAATAAATGCAAAAATTGTTTATTTTGAAAGATCATGGAATTTTTATGATGAAAAAAGATAAATGACGAACGACGTGTTGTATGTTTGGTTTAAAAAAGAAAATGATATTTATGTATTTATTTTTATTAAGTGATGGAAATGATGAAAATATTTTGAATGCAGTGATTTGATTGTGACAGTAAAAAAATGGAGATTCGTGAGGGACAAAGCTCCAGTGGAACCCATTTACGGGACAAATCCCGAGGTAACCCAACACCAAATTTCCATATGCCACGACCTAGTAACGGAAAAGTGGTTGATGGTGTCCTCGCCAACTGTAGTCCAAGGCAAAGAATGGAAAAGTGGTTACTGTTGCCCCGCAACTTGGTACCATGGTTACAACTGGGGTTGATCAATCGACCGAAAGATGAAATGATTATTACAATTAATGAACTAATTTCACGCATAAAGGAAATGTATTTATATAAAGATGAAATGAAATGCTTAAGTTTTTGCAAATGTTCATGTTAAAGTTATTTTATTCAAAGTAATTTTCACTGTTGCATGTGTATGTGTACGTATTACTTATTATTATGGTTAAGGAATGTTGAGTCATTAGACTCACTAGGTCTGAATGATGCATGTGAGGATATTTCTGTTGAGACAGGATTCTTGATGATTCAACTGGCCAGACTGATGGTGCACTGAAACCCGAGGACCTGGCTAGTTTTCCGCACATCTATTGATTAAAAAGTACTTTTAATATTTTTATGAATTTTAGGCGGAGGAGTGGTTTTTGAGAGGATTATATATATATATATATATATATATATATATAAAATATTGTTTTAGGCCGAAGCCTCAGTGTTTTAAAATAAATATTTTTGATCCAATTTAAAAGCAATGTAAAAGTTAGGGTTGTTTCAGTTGTATCAGAGCAAAGTTACTGTAAAGAGTAGTGCCATCGCCAATTCCGGGAAGCTCAGTCGTCAAGCCTCAAGTCTGTAAATTTAAATACTTTAAATGATTTAATGGCACCTGCATGTTTACATGGTTGATATGCTTAAGTTACATGTTTAAATGTTTGTTTGAAGTTAATTGGTGTTTATATTTAAGTTTGCTCGATAATTGATTTTTATAAGCTAAATGGTTAAATGCTTAAATTTAATTCCATGTTAGTTACATTTAGAATTCGGAATATGTTAAGATAAAATGCCTCCTAGACGCACCCGAGTACTGAGACAAGATGATACTCATGTTGCTTGTCAAGAGAATCCTCGGCCACCTCCATATAGGGATGCTGTTACTTGAGTGCTGGAAGGAATTGTACGATTCTTTGAGCAGCTGGCTCCGGCTCCGAGTCCGAGTCCGCATCATGATAATTATGATCAGTTCAGGAGGCTTGGTCCGAAGGCGTTCTTAGGTCCCACCGACCCATTTGCTGCTGAGGGTTGGATCAGATTCCTTGAGGTGAATTTCCACTATCTGAATATGAAGGATGCTGATAGAGTCAGGTGTGTCACTTATATGGTGCAGGATGATGATTCTCTCTGGTGGGAAGGAGCTGAGTAGGGTTTCAATCTAGCCACCCTTATTTGGATTTAGTTAAATGACATCTTCTATGAGAAATACTTTGTTGCTGATGTCAGGGAAGATTTGAAGAGGGATTTTATGAGTCTCCGTCACGGAGACATGTCTGTGGCTGAGTTCATAAGGAAGTTCGATAGAGGTTGTCACTTCGTGCCCCTCATCGCCAAAGATGCTTCTAACAACTGAGGCATTCATAGATGGCCTCTGACCCACTATTTGCTATAATGTGATATTGATGAGGCCGGCTGATTATACAGCCGCCACTGCCAGTGCCTTCCAAGTTGAACATGCTTTGAATATATTTGACTTTGAAATGCAGCGCAAGAGGTAGAAGAATCAACAGAACTCTCGGTCAAACAAGTGGTAGTTCATAAGAACTCCTAGAGCTCAGGGGCAGAAGATGCCCCAAAGTCAGTCAAAGAAACCAGGGCAGCAGAAGCCATTTCAGATTGGAGCCGCCATGAAATAATATGAGAAGCCACTGTGCAAAGAGTGCAACCGCCCTCACTACGGCAAGTGCATGTGGAGATCATTCAAGTGCTTCATTTGCAAGGAGGAAGGGCACAAAGCCATTGATTGCCCCATAAAAAAATGACTAACGACTGGCAGAGCTTATATCATGCACGCCAAGGAGGCAGGAGCAGAGCCAGACATGGCTTTAATCACTAGTAACCTAATTTCTTAATGTCTTTACATTTCTTTGATTGCATAAAATGTTAATTTGGTTAGTGGAATTGATTGAAATAATAAGGAACCTAGAAGAAACTTGGTTGCAAGCTCTATTTTAGTAGGATTTAAGGGAAGACATTGAAATTTTAAGAAATTGAATATAAGTATAAGCTTTAAAAAAAATAATAAGGATTGAATTGAATCAACTTAAGGGTTAGGATGTATAAATGTGTGAGACCAAGAAGTTCAGGGACCGAATTTGGGATGGCTGAAAGTTCCAAGTTGAAATCTGGATTTTCGCAAATTCAGAGACTAAATTGCAAAGTTTGAGAATTGTAGGGGCTGTTTGGCGAATTCCGGGAATCAGGGGCTGTTTCTTTAAATTTGTGGAATTTTAGAATCAAAACTGTAATAGCCGAGCCCGGTGTACGGTATGATTTAAGTTTCGTTTGTTATTTGGGATATTTGATTAGATGTTCAGAGTTGTATTTTTGGGCTATAGTATTGTTAGTTTTATTGTCTTGAGGTGTTAGTTGATGTTGGTTGTTCGTTTCAGAGTTTCGGATCGATTTTAGTTGCATTGGAGGTGATCTTGGCCGTGACCTTAGTGCACCCGCGGTAGTGCAAGGAGTGCACCCGCGGTCGACTGTTCCAGTTTTTGTGTTGGAGGGCCGTAGCATCACCGCACCCGCGGTGATGCAGTGATCGCACCCGCGGTGTGTAGCGCACCCGCGGTGCTTGCAGTACCGCACCCGCGGTGTCTGTGGTTCAGGATTTTTGTGGACTGCCGAAAGCTCAGCGCACCCGCGGCTTTTGTGTTGGCGCACCCGCGGTGATGAACAGTAGAGGTATGGTCGAGATTTATAGTACCTTTTTGATGGATTTGACTTCATTCTTTCCTCTTTTCATTTCGAAATTCTCTCCATTTCAAGGGTTTTCAGCCATTTCTTTCCTTTCCTATCTTCGATTCAGGCGTTTGTTTGGAATTTCGACTTGAGTTCGACGTTCTCCTTGGTGCTAGGAAGCTTGGGTAAGCTTTTGGTGCGATTCTGTTAAGGTTGTAAATTAAGAGTTGTTTAGGTGGGTTGTTTATGTGGATTTATGGATTATTTAGCTTGTAATCTTGGATATTTAGTTGATATTGGTGTTATTTGTGGATTATTTGTTGTAGGTGGTGATCAAGAGCTAAGTTGAGGTGTTTGTTGTGGTTTGTAAGTGGAATTTCATCCTTTTTGCTCACATGATATTATATGTATTGTGTTTTAAAGATTTTAAAGTGATATTCCCTTCAATTGATTCATTGTTATGTATTGATTCCATTGATTATCTATTGGAGGTATTGTATACCTCACTATTGTTAAAAGGGAATACAAGAGAAAATATGAGATTGTGAAAGGACGGCCTTAAATGCTATTCAGAGTTCAAATGTTTTCGGATTGATAAATACATAGTCAGAGATTGCATGCAATATTAGATGATCATCGCCTATAGGCTTATATCCCTCAGAGTTATCGGTATTTATATCGATTTGGGATACGAGCACCCCAGAGCAGAGATACTATTGATATCAATCCCCAGAGCAAAAGAGAAATACCATCGTTTTGCTATCTATTGCCATTGCTATTGCTACAGTTATTGCTACAGTATTCATGTTTCAGAGTCGATGGTATTTATGATTTAAAAGCCATGTTTTACAGTGTATACTATGTATCATTGCTATGTAAGAGTTCCACTTGCTGAGATTTATTCTCATTCCAGTTATTTTCATGTGATGCAGATCAGAGTTGTGCCCCGGGACGTTGACTGTGGATTGGGGGTCATATGCATACACCGTTGGAAGGAGGATTTTGGCATGATCATAGGAATGATGTTTTGTTTTTGTTATGTCATTTAAATGATCATGTATTTATTTTGTAAAGATATTTGATGAAATGTATTTTGAAACTCCTTCCGTATATTTTAAAGAGAAAAATTTTATTTCCGCTGCGTATTTATTTTAAAAGAGGATCGGGGTGTCACATTTAGTGGTATCAGAGCGGTGTTCTTCGGACCAATGCATATGACTTCGTCTACTTTCAACTGTCCGGGTATGTTTTCTTTGCATCTATCTATTGTTATGTATTGATTGGTGTCTTGTGAGCATTGTAGAGTAGAGGATGCCTCCTAAGCGTAAGGCGTCAGAGGGGGAGGATAGTTCGTCCTCGAGAGTTGTCGACGAGTTCGGCAAGTTACTGAAGGAGCAGGCTAAGGTTCACAGTGAGCAGATCCAGCAGTTGCTTAGACTGCAAGGAGCAGGCCAGGGCAGAGGCCAAGGTAGGGGGCAGGTTGCTCCAGTAGCAGTTGGTTCTGATGCTATCTTTTCTGCGTTTAAGAGGATGGATCCACCCGAGTTTCCAGGCAGCTCCGATCCTTTAGCTGCAGTAGAGTGGGTCAAGGCTTTGGAGGCGATTTTTGATCATCTCCACTATGAGGACAGAGACCGTATCAGTTGTGCTGTTTTCATGCTGGTTAAAGCTGCACGTTTGTGGTGGAATGCGACCAAGGTTGGCATTGATGTTTCTACTTTGAAGTGGTCTGAGTTTACTGAGCTTTTCTACGACAAGTACTTTCCTGATGCACTGCGAGCGAGGAAGGTCACAGAGTTCTTGGAGCTTCGTCAGGGGAGCTTGAATGTGGACGAGTATATTCTCAGGTTTGAGGAGGGTTGCCTTTTTGCTCCGTACATTGCTACCAGTGATAAAGATAAAGGTGCTCACTTCATTCGAGGCCTTAGAGCGGAGATCAGGCGTGATATCAATATGTCCAAGGCTGTGACTTTCAAGGAGATTGTGTCCAAGGCGTTGCTAGCAGAGCAGGACGAGAAGGATATCGCCAGGGAGAGACAGGCGAGGCACCAGGCTAATGTTCAAAGAGGCCAGAGTTCAGGTCAGCGTGGCAGAGATCGATTCAAGGGGAAGGGCAAGGTGGATCAGAGTCCTAGGCCACCGTCAGTGCCAGTTGCTCCGTCTGATTCTGAGAGATCTTTGTGTCCCAAGTGTGGCAGACCTCATCGTGGAGAGTGTAGATTTGGCACTCGTTCTTGTTATCATTGTGGCATGCCAGGCCATATTTCCAGAGATTGTCCTAGGGGAGCTAGCCAGGAGAAGGTGCAGGGTCGTATCTTTTCGATGACTAAGGAAGATGATGGCCAGGGAGGAGTTCTCGCCAGCTCAGGTACTTCGTTGGTCCTTCCTTTTATTTCGTGTCTTGGTGCTGAGAGGCTATTGTGTAGAGGTTGTGATGTTTTTCTAGCATCTGTTGTGGATATGGATAGACTGATTAAGTTGAATATTGATGATATTGATGTGGTGAGGGAGTTTGCGGATGTGTTTGAGGATGATGTTCCGGGTTTGCCGCCGGATAGAGATGTAGAGTTTGTTATTGATCTTGCTCCAGGTACGGTTCCTATTTCTAAGGCTCCGTATAGGATGGCTCCTACCGAGATGAAAGAGTTGAAGACGCAGTTGCAGGATCTTCTAGATAAGGGTTTCATTCGTCCGAGTTCTTCGCCTTGGGGAGCTCCGGTTCTATTTGTTAAGAAGAAGGACGGGTCTTTGCGTCTGTGTATCGATTACAGAGAGCTCAACAAAGTGACGATCAAGAACAAGTATCCGTTGCCACGGATTGACGATCTATTTGACCAACTCCAGGGTGCCACTGTTTTCTCGAAGATTGATCTTCGGTCTGGCTACTATCAGTTGAAGGTTAGGGAGTCTGATATCCCTAAGACGGCTTTCAGGACCAGGTATGGTCACTATGAGTTTCTCGTGATGTCTTTTGGTTTGACCAATGCCCCTTCTGTTTTCATGGACCTGATGAACCGTGTGTTCAAGCCGTATTTGGATAGCTTCGTCATTGTCTTTATCGACGATATATTGATCTATTCCAAGACCAGAGAGCTTCATTCAGAGCATCTCAGAGTTGTTCTCCAGTTGCTGAGAGAGCGGAGGTTGTTTGCTAAGTTGAAGAAGTGTGAGTTTTGGCTGGATCAGATTTCTTTTCTAGGCCATGTCGTTTCGAGGGATGGCATTGCTGTTGATCCGATGAAGATAGAGGCGATTCAGAAGTGGCCTATTCCTACGACTGTTTCAGAGGTACGCAGTTTCCTTGGTTTGGCGGGTTATTATCGTCGTTTTATTTCGGATTTTTCCAAGATTGCCCTGCCATTGTCCAATCTGACAAGGAAGACTGTGAAGTTCGAGTGGTCTATAGATTGCCAGAGCGCATTTCAGGAGTTGAAGGATAGATTGACGTCAGCTCCTATTCTCGCATTGCCCAGTGGTTCAGAGGATTTTGTGGTCTTTACCGATGCGTCGAAGAAGGGTCTCGGTGCAGTGTTGATGCAGAGAGGTAAGGTCATTGCCTATGCTTCTCGCCAGTTGAAGGATTATGAGAAGAATTATCCGACGCACGATTTGGAGCTAGCAGCTGTGGTTTTCGCCCTTAAGATTTGGAGACATTATCTGTATGGCGAAAAGTGTGAGATCTTCACAGACCACAAGAGTTTGAAGTATCTGTTCTCGCAGAAAGAGCTCAATATGCGGCAGAGGAGGTGGTTAGAGCTTGTCAAGGATTACGATGTAACTATCAGTTATCACCCAGGGAAGGCGAATGTTGTGGCTGATGCTTTAAGCCGCAAGTCGAGTGTTTCATTGAGTTCTTTGATTCAGAGACCGTTACTGATGGATTTGCAGAGAGAGGATATTGATCTGGTGATTCCAGGCACCATTGCTCGTCTTTCAGCGTTAGTTATTCGATCTTCATTGACGGACAGGATTCGTAGAGAGCAGTCGACTGATGTTCAGTTGACAGAGTTGAGAGATAGAGCAGAGATTAGAGGTAATTCAGAGTTTGCCTTGAATGGTGATGGTTTGGTGACTTTCAGAGGTCGTATTTGTGTTCCTGTTGGCGATGATATTCGTAGAGATATTCTGACAGAGGCTCATACCGCGCCGTATTCGATTCATCCAGGCAGTACGAAGATGTATCAGGATCTTCGTCGACTCTACTGGTGGCCAGGTATGAAGAAGGATGTTGCCGTGTTCATTTCTCAGTGCCTTACTTGTCAGCAGGTGAAGATTGAGCACCAGAGACCTGCTGGGACATTGTTGTCGTTGCCGATTCCTCAGTGGAAGTGGGAGCATATTACGATGGATTTCGTGACTGGTCTTCCCAGAGTGCGGAGAGGTTTCAATTCTATTTGGGTTATCGTTGATAGATTGACTAAGTCAGCGCACTTTCTTCCAGTCAAGACGACGTATTCGATGAACCAGTATGCCGAGGACTACATAGCAGAGATTGTCAGACTTCATGGTGTTCCTGTGTCGATCGTGTCTGATCGTGACCCCAGATTTACTTCAGAGTTTTGGAAGAGTTTGCACAGAGCTATGGGTTCGCGATTAGCATTCAGTACAGCCTATCATCCTCAGAGTGATGGTCAGTCAGAGAGAGTCATTCAGATTCTTGAGGATATGCTCAGAGCGTGTACTATAGACTTTCCAGGTAGCTGGGATTCTTTGTTGCCTTTGGCTGAGTTCACTTATAATAATAGCTACCAGGCGACGATTGGCATGGCACCGTATGAGGCACTTTATGGCAGGAAGTGCAGGTCTCCCTTGTATTGGGACGAGGTTGGTGAGAGGAAGATGTTGGGACCAGAGTTGGTCCAGCAGACTGCTGATGTTGTTGCTGTTATCAGAGAAAGGATGAAGACTGCCCAGTCCAGACAGAAGAGCTATGCAGATGTTCGTCGCAGACCTTTGCAGTTCGAGATTGGCGACCACGTGTTTCTGAAGATAGCACCTCTCAAGGGTGTGATGAGATTTGGTAAGAAGGGCAAGTTGAGTCCTAGATTTATTGGTCCATTCGAGATATTGGACAGAGTTGGCGATCGAGCCTACAGATTAGCCCTACCTCCAGATCTTGACAGAGTTCATAATGTGTTTCACGTTTCGATGCTCAGGAAGTATGTTACAGATCCTTCCCATGTTCTACGCCATGAGCCATTGGACTTGACGCCGAATTTGACATATCAAGAGATTCCGATTCAGATTTTGGATCGCACAGTTAGAGTTCTGAGGAACAAAGAGATCGGCATTGTCAAAGTTCTTTGGAGGAACCATTTGTTAGAGGAGGCTACGTGGGAACCAGAGGATGAGATGAGAGAGAAGTATCCTGAGTTGTTCGTGCCGTGACGTCAATTTCGCGGACGAAATTCCCTTAAGGGGGGGAGATTGTAATAGCCGAGCCCGGTGTACGGTACGATTTAAGTTTCGTTTGTTATTTGGGATATTTGATTAGATGTTCAGAGTTGTATTTTTGGGCTATAGTATTGTTAGTTTTATTGTCTTGAGGTGTTAGTTGATGTTGGTTGTTCGTTTCAGAGTTTCGGATCGATTTTAGTTGCATTGGAGGTGATCTTGGCCGTGACCTTAGTGCACCCGCGGTAGTGCAAGGAGTGCACCCGCGGTCGACTGTTCCAGTTTTTGTGTTGGAGGGCCGTAGCATCACCGCACCCGCGGTGATGCAGTGACCGCACCCGCGGTGTGTAGCGCACCCGCGGTGCTTGCAGTACAGCACCCGCGGTGTCTGTGGTTCAGGATTTTTGTGGACTGCCGAAAGCTCAGCGCACCCGCGGCTTTTGTGTTGGCGCACCCGCGGTGATGAACAGTAGAGGTATGGTCGAGATTTATAGTACCTTTTTGATGGATTTGACTTCATTCTTTCCTTTTTTCATTTCGAAATTCTCTCCATTTCAAGGGTTTTCAGCCATTTCTTTCCTTTCCTATCTTCGATTCTGGCGTTTGTTTGGAATTTCGACTTGAGTTCGACGTTCTCCTTGGTGCTAGGAAGCTTGGGTAAGCTTTTGGTGCGATTCTGTTAAGGTTGTAAATTAAGAGTTGTTTAGGTGGGTTGTTTATGTGGATTTATGGATTATTTAGCTTGTAATCTTGGATATTTAGTTGATATTGGTGTTATTTGTGGATTATTTGTTGTAGGTGGTGATCAAGAGCTAAGTTGAGGTGTTTGTTGTGGTTTGTAAGTGGAATTTCATCCTTTTTGCTCACATGATATTATATGTATTGTGTTTTAAAGATTTTAAAGTGATATTCCCTTCAATTGATTCATTGTTATGTATTGATTCCATTGATTATCTATTGGAGGTATTGTATACCTCACTATTGTTAAAAGGGAATACAAGAGAAAATATGAGATTGTGAAAGGACGGCCTTAAATGCTATTCAGAGTTCAAATGTTTTCGGATTGATAAATACATAGTCAGAGATTGCATGCAATATTAGATGATCATCGCCTATAGGCTTATATCCCTCAGAGTTATCGGTATTTATATCGATTTGGGATACGAGCACCCCAGAGCAGAGATACTATTGATATCAATCCCCAGAGCAAAAGAGAAATACCATCGTTTTGCTATCTATTGCCATTGCTATTGCTACAGTTATTGCTACAGTATTCATGTTTCAGAGTCGATGGTATTTATGATTTAAAAGCCATGTTTTACAGTGTATACTATGTATCATTGCTATGTAAGAGTTCCACTTGCTGAGATTTATTCTCATTCCAGTTATTTTCATGTGATGCAGATCAGAGTTGTGCCCCGGGACGTTGACTGTGGATTGGGGGTCATATGCATACACCGTTGGAAGGAGGATTTTGGCATGATCATAGGAATGATGTTTTGTTTTTGTTATGTCATTTAAATGATCATGTATTTATTTTGTAAAGATATTTGATGAAATGTATTTTGAAACTCCTTCCGTATATTTTAAAGAGAAAAATTTTATTTCCGCTGCGTATTTATTTTAAAAGAGGATCGGGGTGTCACAAAAACAGTAAATTTTGAGAGTTTATGGCCTATTTTAATCTAATTCGAAAGTAATTGGGCAAAGATGCAAAATTTCGAAACTTTAGGGTCTATAATGAAAGAATATGAGAAAAGCAAGGGCTGAAATGTAATTTTCATTGTATCTTGAACAAATTGTGTATTTTCGAGATTAAATAAGGGTTGTAATTTTCATGAATTATGGTTCATTAATGATATAAATTCTTAAATTTATTCGGTTCGATTGGATTTGATAGTGTATTTGTCGCGTAAAGCATGTTTATTTCAGGTGTAGCTACCTATGCATTGCTAGATTCAGGAGCTACACACTCATTCATATATGAAAAATTTGTCAAGCGACTGAAAATTATACGAGAGGATTTGGATTTGGGCTTTAGAGTTTCATTTCATTCTGGTGATCGGATGGTTACTACGAATATAGTGAGGAATCTGGAGCTTCGTTTACATAAGAAAGTGGTTCAGGCAAATATCATCGTACTCCCGACGCTTGAGTTCGACATCATTCTTGGCATGAATTGGCTATCTTTGAATGGAACTTTGATAGATTTCCAGTAGAAGTCAGTGTGTATTCGACCGTCCAGTCGGAAATCTTTTGTCTTTGAGGCATCGAGGAACAAGCAGATGTCGCACATTATCTCCTTCATCTGTGCGAGAAAACATATGAGGTGATGCTGCCAGGATTTTCTGGTGAGCGTTATTTCAGTACCTGCTTTGGTTAGTCAGAAGCTAGAGGATGTTGAGGTTGTCAAAGATTTTCATGGCGTCTTTCCTGAGGCGTTTCTGGCATTCCACTGGACCGAGATGTGAAATTTTCTATAAGTTTATGCCGCGTATAGTGCCAATTTATAAGGCACCATATCGTTTAGCACCGACCAAGATGAAAGAGCTGAAGGATCAGATTCAGGTTGCTGAAAAAAGGGTTTTATTCACCCAAGTTGTTCTCCATGGGGTGCACCGATATTATTCGTAAGAAGGATGGTAGCATGTGACTCTACATTGACTATATAGAGTTGAATAGACCATCAAGAATATCATTTGCCTAGAATCAAAGACTTGTTTGATCAGCTGCAGGGAGCTTCGTTTTCTCGAAGATAAATTTTGGTTCAAGATACTATCAGTTGAAGGTGAAAGAGTCAGATATTCATAAGATGACTTTCAGGACTCGATATGGGCACTAAGTTTATGGTGATGCCATTCGGGTTGACCAATGCTTCGGCAATCTTCATGGATCTCATGAATCGCATATTTCAATTGTATCTGGATTAGTTTATCATAGTATTTATAGAAGATATTCTGATTTACTCGAGAAGCAGAGAAGGGCACAGTCAACACTTGAGAACAACTCTACAGATATTGCAAGAAAGAAAGCTATTTGCTAAGTTCAGCAAGTGCAAGTTTTGGCTCAAGAGTGGTGTTCCTAGGCCACATTATTTTTAGAGATGGAGTTGAGGTCGATCCCAGCAAAGTCGAGGCAATTAGAGAGTGGCCAGTACCTAATAGTGTGAACAATATCCAGAGTTTATTAGGTCTAACTGGTTATTACTGGAAGTTCATTCAGGGTTTCTCTTATATTACAGTACCCTTGACCACCTTGATGAAGAAAAATTCGAAGTTTATTTGGGGATCAGACTGCCAGGAGAGTTTCGAGAAATTGAAGCAAGTTTTGACTTCAGTGCCATTTATATCAATGTCATCAGGGCAAGGAGAGCATGTTATTTTGACAGATGCTTCGAAACTTGGTTTGGGAGTAGTCCTGATGCAGAATGACTGAGTGATAATATATGCGTCTAGACAGCTGAAGGTCCATGAGAAGAATTACCCGACTCATGACCTCGAGCTTGCAATAGTAGTTTTGATCTAAAGGTCCGGATACAATATTTATTTGGATAGAAGTGCAAGATTTTCACTGATAATAAAAGTTTGAAGTACTTCTTCACACATAAAGAGTTGAATATGAGGCAACAAAGATGGTTAGAGCTGGTGAGAGATTACTACTGTGATATTTGCTACCATTGGGGAAAGGCTAATGTGGACGTAGATGCTTTGAGTAGAAAGACAAAAAATATTACTCAGTTGTCAGTTCAGGGACCATTACAGGCAGTGATTCAGCGATTTGAGCTTGTAGTATATTCTAGGGTCGAGGCTCTTAATCTTTCTACTATGTTAGTTTAGTCGACTCTGAGGGGTAAAATCCGAGAATGCTAGTCTTCTGATCAGCAGTTACAAAAATGGAAACTAAGAGATGAATCTAAGGGTCGGAAGCTGTATTTAGTTGAGGGTGACATAGTTCGATATCGCGATCGACTTTGGGTTCCTAGTGTTGATTCATTGAGAGAAGTCGTTATGAAAGAAGCCCATAATACTTTGTAATCCATCCAACCTAAAGTACAAAGATGTATAAAGATTTTCATCATTGTATTGGTGGTCAGGCATAAAAAGAGACATTCTATGTTTTATGTCCGAATGTTTGACGTGCCAGCTGGTTTAGGCAGAGCATCAGAGGCCAGCTAGGAAGCTCAAGCCAATTCCTATCCCCGAGTGCGTTAGAATTATAATTTCATAGTTTGAAAACTAAAGATTTTGAAGATTGCAGAACTGATCAGTTCAACTGAATTAATTCGATCTTAAAATACCCAAACTGAAGTTGCCCGAACTGATAATTAATGAGTAAGATAATCAGAGGCAATCGAACTGATCGAAGCTAACTGAATCTGAAAAGATAATTGAACCATCAGTGAAACTGATCAGTTATACACTCAGCTCAAGTGATCGGCTATATAGTCAACTGATAATCAGTTTGAGACGTCATCAGTTATAGTGTAGACAAAAAACGACAATTTGTACAGAAGTAGACTGTAACTCATAGTAGGAGCGCCACATATCAGAATGTCACAGTGTACTTTGTCAAAAGAATGTTGACACATTCAGAAAGGGCAAATCAACTGATAAGTATTAATTAATGTATTCAATGTTACCATTGGAAGCAAAGCCTATAAATAACCGAGGAGTTTAGCTGAGACAAGAACTTTTGCACAATTATTCTGAGTGAATTTTGAATTCAACCATACAAGCTTCAGTTACGATATTCATACAGAAAAGCTCACAATTAACAAAGATATTTCATAGTTTTTAAGCTATCATTTGAGCTAAAGCATTAGCACATTGCATTGTTGTGTTCGATCTTCTAAGATCAGTGTGCCAAGAAAAGAAAATCAGTTGTATACTGATAAATTATAAAATGAACTAAGAGTTTCAATTTGATAATGTCTAAGTCTAAACCGAAGTGGCTTATTACAACTTTTGTAATTAATCAAAGTTTTTTAGTCTAAAACATATCCTTGTGATAGAAGGGGTGACGTAGGAGCACTTGAAGCCTCAGAATATCCATAAAATCTTTGTGTTCCTTGTTTTAGTTATTCTTTGATTCCGCACTTATATTAGTTAACTGACTGATATCGACAACAAGATTCTTGAATTTAGTTTATCACCAAACTGATTCACCATTACCAAAAAAGAGTGAAAATTCTTAAAAAGTTTATTCAATCCCCCTTCTAAACACTTTGGCCTTTCAAACCGATCCTAGCAAGTGGTATCAGAGCAGTTTCAATCTTTTTTATGAACACTTCTATTCATATGCCTAATCAACATGTCTTCCTTCAATAAAATTCCTTTGTTCTCAAGAGAAGAATTTGATGATTGAAAAACCAGAATGCAGGCTCATTTGACGATATGTGGTACGTTATAACTAATGGACCAATGAAGATAATGAAAGAAAATACAGTTATTTCTATAACTGATGGAGGACCTCATCGTATTGAAAAACCATGAGAAAAGTGGACTGCTGAAAACAAAAGGAAAGCGAACTTGGATAATGTGGCAAAGGATATCTATACAAAACATTGGATAAGATTACATTAAAAAAAATCAAGATGTGCAAAACAGCCAAAGAGATTTGGGAAAAGTTGATCCAGCTGTTTGAAGGCAATAAGCAAACAAAGGAAAACAAACTCTCAGTTGCTGTACAAAAGTTTGATAATATCAAGATGAAAACTGGAGAGTCAATGAATGAATATGATGAACCAATAAAAAGCATCATCAACGAACTGAATTCACTTGGGAAAGTGTATTCAAATAAAGAAGTTGCATTAAAAGTTGTTCGTGGGCTTCCCAAAAAATGGGATGTCAAGAAAATGGCAATGAGAGAAGTCAAAGATATGAACAAAGTCGAATTACATGATTTATTTGCTGATTTCAAAGCCTACGAGTTTGAACTACAGACTAGAGAGGGAGAACCATCTACTCCACCAGTCACAACTGCCCTTAGCACAATGAAACTTGAACCAATTGGTTCAGCTAAAAAATCTGTAGAACAACTAAGCAATGATGCCACGTCATTACTTGTCAAGAAGTTTGGAGATTAATGAGAAGGAATCAATGTTCATTTCAAAGGCAATATCATAAGAACATCTCTAAGGAAAACCAAATGCTTGCTACAACTGTTGCAAAACTGGACACTTCATTGTTGACCGTCCTAAGTCAAAGAAGGAAAGTCGACGTTCATCTGAAAAAAGAAAGAAATCATTTGAGCACGGGAGAAGAGATAAGGATGATAAGAGATCATTCAAAAAGAAACATGAAGTCCTGTTAGTTGAAGAAAGTAAGTAAAAATGGGTAGAAATTGATAGTGATGAATTAGAATCTTGAGCAGATCCAGTGATGAAGAAGAAGCAAAGTGCTTGATGACTAATGACATAGAACTGGAGTCAAATAGTGAGCAGGTATTTGATTTCACTTCAATTGATTTTAGATGGGAATAACTTATTTCCACACTACACAACATGGTCAATGCGTATCACAAGCTTGCTCTCTCATTTGAGAAGGCCAAAGCAAAGAAAAGCAAAGTGATCCCCAAGACAATAAAACTGAAACTGATGAATCAGTTGAGTCTAAAAAGGGAGATTGTGAATCAGAATGCTGAAAAAATAGAGAACCAATTTATGATTCAGCAGTTGAAACTTAAAAATTCAAGAAAAACTGATCTGATTCGAGCTTGGAATAAGTGATCAATCACGTTGACTGAAATGAGACTTACATAAATAAGTTACTGATAAAACTGGCTTAAACTTTAATAGCCAAGATGAATATGCCAAAGCTGAATATGTGTAAAGGGAAGTATATTCACTTTGTAAAATCAGCTATGGTACATGAACTTTCAGAACCAAGTAAACTAGTCGAGCAACCGATTGAAAATAACAAGAAGGCTAAGAAGTATTGAATCACATACAGCCCTACGAGTTCAAATGATTCGCGAAGCTGGTCACCTAAAAGGTTCAGCTATAAAAACCATAAATCTAAGAGTGGCTATTCCAATTATTATAACAGTAATCCTGTTCAGAAAAGATATCGGATGAACAACCAGTTGAACAAGGTTAAAAATCATATTGTTTCATCTGCACACAACACATCAAGCACACACAAGCGGGAAATATTATCTGGAACACATCAACTGGAAAGTCAGTTAGACTTCTCGAAGTCTAGGTTCCTAAAAGACTGATCAGTTTAGGACCCTAAATAGATGTGTGTACCAAAATTATTCATTTTGCGTGATTGTAGGTCACAAGTACATCAACAAAATATTGTATTTGGTATCTGGACAGTGGATTCTCAAGACATATGACAGAGGATGCTGATTTGCTATCCCAACTGAATAAGTATTCTGGTCCAAAAATTAGTTTTGGAGAAAACTCAAAAGGTAGAACCGTTGGTAAGGTAAGCTTATCCTTGGTAATATTGTTATTAATGATGTTATATTCATGGACAATCTTAAATATAACTTGATTAGAATTAGTCCATTATGTTATAATAATTTTTCAGTTCAATTCAACAAGCACACCTGCATAGTTAAGAACTCAACTGATGACATTATCATAACTTTTAATAGATGTGGTAATACTTACAAGGTAAGTTGGACTAATCAACCTAATGCACCAATTTGTTTTGTAGCTTAAAATTCTTCTAAGAACTGGTTGTGGTATAAAAGGTTGAACCACTTAAATTTCAAATTCATCGCTCATCTGAATAACCAAGATCTTGTAATTGGTATGACTAATATCGATTTTTCAAAAGATAAAGTTTGTTCAGAAAGTCAGTGTGATAAACAAGTAAGATCTTCTTTTAAAAACAAGGGTAGTAAATCTTCTTCCAGATGCTTAGAGCTGTTGGTTTTATACCAGTCATAAGTTTAGAGAAAATGAAATACACCTTGATAATTGTTGATAATTTCTCAAATCAAAAGACCAAACTGCTGCACAACTGATTAAGCTTTTCAAAAGACTTCTAATTAAAAAATTATTTGGAATTGAAAGAATAAGGTCTGATCGAGGGACTAAATTTGTCAATCAAAATCCTTCTCAATTTTTAGAAAACACTGGAATTAAGCATGAGTTCGCAGCAGCTTCAACATCTCAAAAAAATGGTATAGCTGAAAGAAGAAATCGTACTCTTAAAGAAGCAGCTAGAACAATGCTTGCTGATTCCGGTATATCTCAGAGATTTTGGGTAGAAGCATTAAAAGCTGCGTGTCATACTCAGAACAGATCAATGATTAATAAAAATTATTTAAAAACACCGTATGAGATCTGGTATGGACAGAAATGTGTAGTGTCCTACTTCAAAATATTTGGTTGCAGATGTTTTATTCACAATAATGGTAAAAATTATCTGAAAACATTTGATGCTAAATCTGATGAAGGTATATTTCTTGGTTATATTTCAGTTAGCAAGGCTTACAGAGTGTTTAATAAACGTACTTTAAATGTAGAAAATTAAATTCATGTTGTATTTGATGAATCTACAATAACGGATAAGCCAACTGATCCAGTTGAGCTAAGTGATCGCTTAACAGAAATTATCTTTGAGGATGATAGTGAAGAAGAGGTTCACATCAATCGAAACATCCTTCAAACACCAGAACTTGAAGTAGTGGATTAAACAGTTGAACATGAAGTTGTTCCTAACAATCAGTTGGTGGAACAACCTGATGATATTCAAATACCAACTGAAACTGAAAGAAATGTTCAATTACAAAATGATACAGTGGCACAAAGTGATTCGACCATTTCTAACTACAGATGGAATAAATCACATCCACAAGATTTAGTGATAGGTAATCCATCTGATCCGGTAAGAACTAAAAATCAAATGTTCAATTTATTTGTATACTCGAAATTTTTTTTCTTAAATTTGAGCCAAAGAAAACTGATGAAGCTCTAACTGATTCTAACTGCATAAATGCCATACAAAAAGAGATGAATCCGTTTATTCATAACAATGTCTGGACTTTAGTTCCAAGACCACTTTCAAAAACAATTATAGGTACAAAATGGCTTTATAGAAACAAACTGAATGAAGATGATTCATTTGTGCACAACAAAGCCAGGTTGGTTGCACAAGGATACATGGAAGAGGAAGGAATTGATTATGATGTGATATATTCACCAGTTGCACGACTGGAAGCAATAAGATTATTCCTAGCCTATGCATCTTTCAAAAACTTGAAGGTATACCAGATGGATGTCAAAATTCCATTCCTAAATGGTCAGCTATAGGAAGAAGTTTATGTTGAACAACCACCAGGTTTTGTAAATCATTCTTTTCCATATCATTTTTATCATCCTACCAAAGCATTAACTGATCATGATTTCACTGTTGGAACAGTTGATAAAACACTGTTCAGATTTTCAAAGAAATATCATTTTTTACTTGTGCAAATTTATGTTGATGACATTATTTTTGGGTCAACAACCCCAAAATATGTGAGAAATTTGCTAAGTTAATGCATGATAAATTTGAGATGGATATGATAGGTGAGCTGAAATTCTTTCTTGGTCTGCAAGTGAAGCAATTGGAAACTGGTATATTTATCAGTCAAACCAAATACACGAAGGAACTGCTTAAGAAGTTTGGCATGGAAACATGTCCAGCTGCAAATACTCCCATGAGCTCGTAAATTAAATTAGATAAAATTGAAGGGGGAATATCAGATGAGATGTCACTTTACAGAGCTTTAATAGGTTATTTACTTTACCTAACTGCTAGCCGTCCTGATATCATGTTTGCTATCTGCTTGTGTGCTAGATTTCAAGCAAATCCTAAACAATCGTATTTTTCAGCTGCCAAATGCATATTGAAATATCTTAAAGTCTCACAAAATGTGGGTTTATAATATGCTAAGGACTCATATTTCAAATTAGTTGGCTATTCAGATGCAGATTATGTAAGATGTAAACTTGATTAAAAAAACACTAGTGGATCATGTCAGTCTCTCGGAGAAAGATTGATTTCGTGGTTCAGGAAGAAGTAAACATCCATAGCAATTTCCACAACTAAAGCAGAATATCTAGCTGCTGGAATCTGCTGCACCCAACTGCTCTGGGTTCAGCAACATCTGAAAAATTATGGAGTCATCGTAGAAGAATCACCAATATTTTGTGATAACAGTAACACAATTGCGATTACATACAATCCAGTTCTTCATTCTAGCATAAAGCATATCGATGTCAGACATCACTTCATCAGAGGTCACGCTCTCAAGAATGAGAGGAGGCTGGAATACATTTCAACTGAACAAGAGGCAGTAGACATATTCACCAAGACACTACCCGAGACTAAGTTTTCTTCTTTATGAAATATTCTTGGTTTAATTGATTTATTTTAGTTTTTTTAACACTTTAATATGATGATTCATTGCCAAGATTAAGTTCAAGAAAAAATAAATCATTAAAGGGAAAACAACATTGAACAAAATAACATTTTTATTGATATAGTTGAACTTGTTCAATATAAATTTCCCTATCTACTGCTTCCTTCCAGTTAGTCAACCAAATGGTTAACTCATCAGTAGTGGTCTTCAGGAAGTCCCCTGAGAAGGCAATCCTTCTTAGAACCTTCTGCTCCTTTAGGAGCATCAAAAGATAGACACCTTCATCCTTGAAGATGTCAGCAGGATGGGCAACACAGAGTCGTTGCTGATACTTGTTCTATGTTGCCACTCATTTCCTCGTGGCAACAAGTCCTTCCTCATGGAAATACTGTAGATCCTGGATCTTGTTCCAGGTAGATATCATCTTTTCCAATACGCTATCCTCTATCTTGAGCCTTCTCACAGCTACTATGGACCGCATGAACTCCTCCGCCATGTCTGTTGCTGGGAACTGCTTGCCTTATCCATCTGTTACTACCTTGATAAGTATTATCTGATGAAATTTTCAAAGTGATTTTGTGACTAACTAGTTTGTTCTTACTCATACTCTGAACTATACGAAGGGACACAATCATTACTTTTGACAGAAGGATATGAAGAGATCTCTATTAGCCATAGACTAATCATTCTTCGAGGATGAAATAATTTCACCCTATCTATTTCATATATTTATGAGGAACGTCGAATTATAATTGGTTAATTAATAAGACATTATTAGTCGGTCTTAAACTGAATTGATTTTGTTTCCAACCGATCATTCAGTTCTCAACCTAACTGTTGGAACATTTCATGTTCGCAATCTTGATTTTGATGTTAACAAAACTTTTTATTGTGTTTCTAACATATTTACTCAAGTGTGAAGTTGGAAACACAAGAAGCAAGCTGAAACTGAATTCTGCACAATCTGAATTTCTGTCAAGCTTCGGTGTTTTGATGATATCTCTTAATTGGATGATTCAAATGACATTCCGTTAAATGAACGGATCAGAAAACTTAATTTGGAACAAGTCGTATTTCACGTCATTTGGGCAAAATTGGATGTTATCATGGTCTAACGGATCGCTCAATTACCGAACTGATCACACGAAAACAGCAATCAGTTGGGTTTGAGCAGCTGCGGTATTTTGGTCATATATCTCAGCTCGGTTATTGAAATGAAGCGATTCAGTATACGTTGGAAAGATAAGACGAAAATCTACAAATCATCTTCAGAAGTCAAAGTCTGAATCGAAGCTTAAGATGCTGATAAATGACGATTAAGCTACTGGTTCTGCACAAACTTAAATCAGCTAGGCTGATTTCAGCATACCAGCTGAAACTGAACCAACTGAACTAGCTGCTGACCAGCTGAACAACCAACTGAACCGAACTAGCTGCTGACCAGCTGAACTGAACTGAACCAGCAGTTGACCAACTGAACTGAACCAGCTGCTGACCAGATAAACTGAACTAGCTGCTGACCAGCTGAACTGAAGTGAACCAGCAGTTGACCAACTAAACTGAACTGAACCAGCTGTTGACCAGTTGAGTTGACCAGAGTTGACCAGTTGACCAGAGTTGACCAGTTGGGAAAATGCCCAGCCAGCTGAATTTGACCGTTGCAATTTCAGAAACAGTACAGAAACTCTCCAAACGGTCATATTCTTGTGTCCAACGTATATATCATTGTTGGGGCTTATAAATACAACATGTTGAAGATCAAACAAGAGCTTTTGAAGGGATTCAAAGCATGGGCAGTTTGCATGAATAAATCAGCTAGTTAAGAGCACAAGCCCTTGTGTGAGGATACATTTGAGATGTACACTGTAACTGATATATTCCTCACATACGATCACTCAAACATATACAAGAGAGTTGAAGTTCAAAGATTAGTTGAGCGAGTCTTGCAAAAAGACGTAAAACTTATGTATGTAGTCTTTGCATATGAGACATTAAACAATATAATGATTGTGAGGTGCTGCCTACAATCTTGAGTGCTAGGAGTTCAGTTTAGGCAGTGGGTAAGTCCTAGCTGAATGGGTTTGTACAAAGTGCTATATAAATCAAAGTCTTCTAGTGAATCCTTCCCAAGGAGAAGAAGGGGTGACGTAGGAGTATTTAAATCTCTGAACATCCATAAACGAATTCGTGTCTATTTGTTTATTGCATTTACTTATCATTTTCATAGTTTTAAAAGATGCATTGTTGAAGCGTTTTATGTGTTCTTGAAATTCCAAAATATTATATACCAAGTGTTTGATAAAATGCTTCAACTAAAATATTTTTTCTTATTCAACGACAGAAGGATATGAAGAGATCTCTATCAGCCATAGATTATTCATTCTCCGAGGATGAAATAATTTCACCGTATCTATTGCATATATTTAGGGGGAACATCGAATTATAATTGGTTAATTAATAAGACATTATTAGTCGGTCTTAAACTGAATTGATTTCGTTTCCAACCGATCATTCAGTTCTCAACCTAACTGATCTTACCATATTCAATGGAATCCAGCTGTGCGCACTGGGTAAAATATCTTTACTATTAGTAGTAAAATTAATGGATGTTGCAACAAAGATTAAAGCCGAGAGATTCCATGAGACTTGTCGGAAAAGTCGAGACACAAAGTCCTAGGAAAGAATTCAAACTGCAACGGGTACAATTATTGAGTCTCACTGTACTATCAGTTTCACGCCTATAAATAGAAGATCCGTGAAGACCAATAACAAGACGATTGTGTGAAGATACAAAGGAAAAGGGCACGCATATTGCATATCATCTTTGAAGAAGCAATCAGCCCAGAAGGAACACTTCATCATGTTATCAGCTTAAATTAAAAGAAAAATTCCCTCAGTGTGTGAGAACACTTCCGTGTTGTACTCAGAGACCAGTTTTCTCTCTCTCACACACACACACCACCACCACCAACACTCAAATATAGTCTTGCACAAAGACGTTAAACTTGTGTATGTAGTCTTTGACACACAGACATTAAACATGTGTTAGCTGAAAGGTGCTACCTTCAGTCTAGGCTAGGAGTTTAGTTGAGGCAGTAGTGTAAGTCCTAAGCTGAGTGGGTTTGTACAAGTAGTTGTATAAATCAAAATCTTTTAGTAGATCCTACCCGAGGTGGTAGAAGGGGTAACGTAGGAGCAGTTGAAGTCTCCGAACATTCATAAACATATCTTGTGTACTTAACTGATTATCTATTGTTTTCAAACTGAATTGATCCGTTAGAGCATCAATCAGTTCAGTTTTCACCATAACTGAACTGAAATATGCGACAATTGATTCTTTGCTTTTCAGTTATTCAGTTTACATAAGTTAAAATGTTTTCTAATATAACATGTTTCTTTATGAAGGATTACTTTGAGTTTCTTCTGTTTGGTTTTTAAACCAAACACGATTTAATTCATCGGTGTTAACATTCTTAGAACACGAGCTATTGTATCTCATTGGAGAATATAGTGTTTGAAGCATCTTCGAAGGTGCTAGCACACGATCCTTAACATTGTTATCAGACCAACTATTATACCAATTGCTCGACCAAAAGGTGTTATAATTAGAGAAAAGGTAGGTTCAACTACCACGAGGCTAACCATTTCTCACGTCCTAACTGAACTAAAAGGCAAGGGCAAGATGATCGTAGTTCATTTTCAACTGAGCTGTTACTTCAGTCGGCTTCGTCAAACGCATCAGATCAAAGAAATAAGTCATCCTTTCCATTTCTTGAGCAATAGTGATGGCATGTACTGTCTTCAAAACACAGTTCAGACTCACATCAATCTCATTTGGAATAAAATAAATGAGTTTGCTGAGTCTAAGATGAAAGATTTTGATGAATGGGTACAGTTTCGCACTGTATTGTATGCCAGATGACTAAAGAAGAAATCAGTTTTAGGGAAATTCATTGGCTTGGAACCGATGGTTTTGAAGACAGTACATGCCATCATTATTGCTCAAGCAATGGAAAGAGGACTTATTTCTTTGATCTGATGTGCTTGAAGAAGTTGACTGAAGTAATATCTCAGTTGAAACTGAACTACGATCCAATCGGTCTGACTGCTTATAATGAGCGAGCTGTCTTCCAATAGTTGGATTCAGATCTAATATCTTTGCAAATGATGATCAAAGTCCGGGAAATTGATCAACAACTATACATACCAGTTGATTTCGAAAGTTCAACAACTGCAGAACAAGCTAAGTCAATTGGAGTTCAAATAGAACCATCCAAAGAGCCAGTTCTTGAACATGTTTCTAAGCTAGAAAATGAATCTGTTCATGAGCTGATTCAACCATCTTTACTCTCTGAAACTTCATCATCTCCACCAGCTGGACAACCTCTATACACGGATTCTGAGTTGTCATTGGCCAACTTTGACGAGGTCATCCAATCAGTTTCCACTGACATCCAGCTGAGAAATATGTATGCCAAGACTCAACAGAAAAATTAGACTCAGATCTATGTTGAAAGAAATTGTAGATGAATTTCAGTCAGTTGTTATGAGTGAACAAAAACAACAAATTGATGCGGCCCAGTTGCACTCTGAACCAATAACTGATTTGCAGGTGCCAGCTGATGTGCCATCTTGATCAACTGCTGCTTAGCTTACTACTTCAGTTCCAAATGCTCATCAGGAAGCAGTTGAAGAAGTTGATACACAATTAGAACAACAAACTGAGACTGAATCACAACATCTAGCCATGTTGATTTTCAGGGGAAAGGACAAGGGCAAAGCACCTGCCACATTTGAAATCTTGTCTCCTGAAATGCCTATAGCTACTGATATCATGATTGAAGAAATTCATTCTAGTTTTCTCAACCTAATCTCAATTGTCTCTGACATGAAGTCAACTTAGCTAATGCATGCGCTTAAAATTGATTGTATGAAGGAGAATACCATGAAGAACCTCAAGCCGGTTACCAAGGATATCACCTCATTATTTCTCCTTGTAGATCAGCTGAAGAAGGACCGAGTGACAGTTCCAGCTCTCTTCCAGACTCAAGACATGCTGATCAACCGAATTGACTTCGTGCACACAAGTATGTCAAAGCGGATGGATTTGATGCAGAAATGATGTTGAATGCTATATCTCAAGTCAGCTCAGAAGTCTGACTTCTCTCGCCCATGCTGGTTTTGATAAAAAGGGGGAAGAAGAGCAGTAGTAGAAGTCAAAGAAAAGATCTAGTAAGCCAACTGATCAAGGACTTGCTGACAAAAGAGCAAAGAAGTGAAAAGCAGTAAGTTCAGTTAGACGACAATCTTTCATTCTCAGTTTGTACGAATCTGTACAGTGAAATATTATTTATGTACAAGAGTTATGTTTATTTTATCTACGATGGAGTTTATCAATTCTTGAATTCTATTTTGTCAAACACCGAAAAGGGAGAATTTGTTAGAATTAGAATTTCGGAGTTTGACAAATAAAGCTTTTGAAGATTGAAAAAGTGATCGGCTCAACTAAATTAATTCGATCTAAAACTACCCAAACTGAAGTTGGCCGAACTAATAATTAATGAGTAAAATAATCGGAGGCAATCAAACTGATCGAAGCTAACTGAATCTGAAAAGATAACTGAACCATCAGTTGGAACTGATCAGTTATACACTCAGCTCAACTGATGTAATGCCCGAGAATTTGATCCTAATAATCTGTAATTATTGATTTATAGTTTGACATGATTATAAGAGGATTAATCGGGACACGGTTTGAATTCGATATAAAAATATGTATGTGCGAGGACGAAGCTCTCACGCATATGCGCGGCCTGGCAGGGCGCATATGCGCAAAATGTCCAGAGGACCTCGCGCATATGCGCGACCTGAATCCGCGCATGTGCGCGAGGGTGGCAGAGAGTTGGCAAAAATGAGCAAATGCCTCGCGCATATGCGCCAAGATGTGTCGCGCATATGCGCGAGCCACCGTGTAGACACGCGCCGAGAATTAAGTCTCGCGCATATGCACGAGGAAGGTACGCGCATATGCAAGAGAGGCTTTTGGCGAGAATGGAATTGATTATGATTTTCAGAATGTAATTGATTAGAATGGATATCAGATTTGCACTGTGATTGATTATAAGTTATTGGAATTAGTATATACTGTTGTGGTATCACCGGTATAGCAGAATTATACGATTGTACGGTAAGAATTTAATAAGACAGAGATATCTTGATTTAAATAGAATATGGATACAGAATATTGATATTGTCATTGCCAGCTTGAACATTGACAGACTTTGAGCCGAGACTTTGATTGTACCAGAGCAACAGAACGAAAGATATAAATAATTGTTGATTCGGGATTGCACAACCCGAGTTAGGTTTGACTTGAGTTTCCCAAAATCACATACTTTATTTTGTTGCATTGATATTTGCAGATTATCAGATTGATATGTTTAGTCTATTGAATTATAGCAGAGCCAGAGTTTGAGTCTAGGGCAGATCAGCCTAGCTAGAGCAGAACCGCCGAGTCTTTGTCAGAACCGCTGAAACTCTGGACTTACGGTGTATCGATGAGCTTAGATGTAGTTCAACTTCTATTGTAGACATTCGATAAAGCATGCCGAAGTCTAAATTAGATCGGGATCCCTAGGTTAGAAATAAGTTAAGATAAGATAACAAGTCATTGACTTAAATACAGATTTGTATTGATTCATGTAGTTAGACTGGATACATGTTTTAATGATTTTTTATGCTTTTATATATGTTTTATATGATTGCATCGATACATTGTTTATACTGGGATATTTATATCTCACCGGAGTTATCCGGCTGTTGTCTTGTCTGAATGTGTGCATGAAAACAGGTGGGACATGTTCAGGGTTACAGAGGTGTAGAAAGATCGAGTTAGAGTGGTGATTCCGGACTTGGATATAGATAGGTTTTATTACTTAATTGTAGTAGTTGAACCTAGTTTTGAACTAGATGCATGTTATACAAGATTTGTATTATTATACTGGTTTGTATAATAGAATGATTCCATTACCTTCCGCATTTTAAAAAAAAAATTTAGACCCTGTTTATTCAAATTGATTAAATTAGTCCCAATGACGATTAAGAAGATGATTAGCGTCCGGGTCCCCACAACAGGTGGTATCAGAGCGATAGATCCTTTAGATTAAGATAGAAGAGGCTAGTGAGCGGGGTAGATTGAGGTTTTCTTTCTTGCTTTTGAATGCTAGCATGTCTTACTGCTTTAATACATGTTACTTGCTTATCTGATTTGATACAATAATATGTTTTATTGAGACTAGATCAGCACCGATTCAAGATCAGCAGTAAGATGATCAGAGGAGGATTGAAACAGAATTGTGGTATTGTTACTAATCTATTTGATTAGCAGATATGCCTCCCAGACGAATCCCAGAGAGGGAAGTACATCAAATCCTCCAATAGATGTAACCCCGACTCCAATGAACGTTACTGAAAAGATTTCAGTCATTTCACCCGCCAACTTTGAAACTAACAGAGAACGCTGTGGAATGCGAGAGTTGGCTTGATGATATTTAAATGTTGTTTGAATCATTAGATTATACAGATGAGAGACGAGTTCGGCTGATTGGACACCAGTTACACGATGTTGCAAAGAACTGGTGGATTACGATAAAGAGGGCCTTGGAGCATAGAGGTACGACTATTACCTGGAATGTCTTTAGAACTAAATTTTACCAACGTTTCTTTTTAGTGTCGTACCGAAAGGACAAGGTGGCGGAGTTTGCCAATTTAAAGCAGGGACAGATGAACATAGAAGAGTACGTGTCAAAGTTCTCCACCTTGTTGAAATTTTCTCCACATGTGGCTGACAGCGAGGAAGCTACTGCTGACCAGTTCATCAATTGCCTGAACCCAGAGATTTTCACATTGGTGAACACAGGGCGACCGAATAATTTTACTGACGCCCTGAACAAAGCTAAGGGAGCAGAAGCCGGTCTGATGAGACAGAAAGGGGCTTTATTTGTGCCTCCAGCACTGAGACCACAACAACCACCTCCCAGATTTGAGAGTGGCAGCAGCAGTGGAGGGAAGAAGGGATTTTGAAAGCCAAAGGAAAGAAATTTAAGAAATCGGGCAGCAGTTCTTCTACCTCCAGTGGTTCCAGACAGAGCCAGAATTACACTGGAGTTTATTGCAAGACTTGCGGAGGAAGACATGCAACTGAACAATGCCAGGGAGTGACTGGTAGTTGCAACATCTGTAAACAACCGGGACACTTTGCTAAAGTGTGTCCACAGAGAGGTTCTCAAAGATCTCAGGGAGCTGATTCATCGGGATCAGCAGCAAAGACTGAGAGACGATCAGCTGATGTTCACACATTCTAGCCAGCGCCATCTCAGTCACAGTAGATGCCAGGAGGTAGCCAGACTGTCAGCCAGCCTCCTAGACAGCAGGCCAGAGTATTCGCTTTGACAGAGGAGCAGGCCCAGGAAGCACCAGATGACGTTGTGGCAGGTAGCTGTTCTTTATGTGGTTACTCTACTTACGTATTGATTGATACCGGTGCTTCACATACATTTATTTCAGAACGATTTGCATTAAGTCATGAATTGCCTGTAGAGTCTTTAGCTACTGTAGTGTCTGTCTCTTCGCCTTTGGGGACAGGTTTGATATCCGTAAATTCTGTTAAGCATTGTGTACTACAGTATGACGGGCATGAGATTGAATTAGATTGCATCGTACTTGGGTTGTCCGATTTCGATTGTATTATCGTTATTGATATGCTGACCAAGTACAGAGCTACAGTTGATTGTTTCCACAAGATAGTGAGATTCAGAACAGATATGGGTGAGGAGTGAAAATTTTACGGTAAGGGTTCTAGATCAAGAATTCCTTTAGTATCCGTATTATCTATGACTCGATTATTACAGAAAGGAGCAGAGGGATTCGTTGTATATTCAAAAGATTTACTGAAGTCGAGTCCGGCATTGGCAGACCTGCCAGTGGTACGTGAGTTTGCTGATGTCTTCCCAGATGAGATCCCGGGATTACCTCCAGTTAGAGAGATAGACTTCAGCATTTAATTGATTCCAGGTACAGTACCGATTTTTAGAGCTCCGTACAGAATGGCACCAATTGAATTGAAAGAATTAAAGGATCAGCTGGAAGATTTACTGGCCAAGGGGTACATCAGACCGAGTGTTTCTCCTTGGGGTGTGCTAGTATTGTTTGTAAGAAAGAAAGACGGTTCGATGAGACTCTGCATCGACTATCGGCAACTAAACAAGGCAACGATAAAGAATAAATATCCTTTGCCTCGTATTGAAGATTTATTCGATCAGTTGCAGGGTTCTTCAGTATATTCTAAAATTGATATACGATCGGGATATCATCAGCTGAGAGTCAGAGATTCTGATATCTCAAAGACAGCATTCAGAACCAGATATGGACACTATGAATTTATTGTCATGCCATTTGGTTTGACGAATGCTCCAGCTGTATTTATGAGATTGATGAACCGTATATTCCAGAAATATCTCGATGATTTTGTGATTATTTTCATCGATCATATTTTGATTTATTCAAAGAATATGAGTGAGCATGCTGAGCATTTAAGAACAGTGTTGCGAATTTTAAGGGCTGAGAAATTATATGCTAAACTGTCGAAATGAGAGTTTTGGTTAAGACAGGTAGTATTTCTGGGTCATATTATATCCGGAAACGGGATATCAGTAGATTCCAGTAAAGTGGAAGCCGTGATTTCTTTGCCAAGACCGACGTCCGTACCCGAAATTCGCAGTTTCATGGGTTTAGCGGGATATTACCGTCGTTTCATTAAAGATTTCTCGAGTATAGCTAAACCAATTACTCAGCTGACTCAGAAGAATGCTCCATTTTTTTGGTCTGAAGAATGCGAGACCAGTTTTCTGGAGTTAAAGAAGAGGTTGACCAGTGCCCCGATGTTGACTATCCCGTCTGGTACTGGTGATTTTGTGGTTTATTGCGACGCTTCTCACAGAGGGTTGGCATGTGTGCTGATGCAGCGAGGGCATGTTATTGCTTATGCCTCAAGACAGCTTAAACCACATGAGACCCGTTACCCAATTCATGACCTTGAATTGGCAGCCATTGTCTTTGCATTAAAGATGTGGCGACACTATCTTTACGGTAAAAAGTTTGAGATATATTCTGATCATAAGAGTTTGAAATATTTGTTTTCACAGTCTGAATTGAATATGAGACAGCGAAGATGGCTTGATTTGATTAAAGATTTTGATTGTGAAATCAAATACTATCCAGGAAAGTCTAATGCAGCAGCAGACGCACTGAGTCGAAAGGTATGTTCTTTATCCTTATCGACGATTGGTGTTTCAAATTTGATAGAAGACTGTTGTTTGTCTGGATTAGAATTTGAAATATATTATAGACCGTTGAGACTTTATACGGTACAAGTAGAACCTGAACTGATTATGAAGATTAAGGCAGCTAAGAAAGTTGATCAGAGTATACAAAAATCAGTATCGATGGTCAGAACAGGGCATCGATCGGAATATCAGGTACGTGATAACGTCTTGTATGTGAATAATCGTCTGGTTGTGCCGAATGTCCCAGATCTGAAACGACAGATATTGTCAGAAGCGCACAACAGTCGATTCAGTATTCATCCTGGTGGCAGAAAGATGTATAATGATTTGAAAAGATAGTTCTGATGGAAACAAATGAAGACTGACATTGCAGAATTTGTTTCCAAATGTCTGAATTGCCAGCAGGTGAAAGCAGAAAGAAAGAAACCAGGAGGGTTATTATAGAGTTTGTCCATTCCTGAATGGAAATGGGATCACATTTCCATGGATTTTGTGACGCACCTACCGCGTTCCTCCTGAGGTTGTGATGCAACTTGGGTCGTAATTGACAGATTGACCAAATCCGCATGTTTTATTCCGTACAAAATGACGTACAGATTTGACCAGATGGCAGAAATCTATGTCAGAGAAGTGGTCAGTCAGAATGGACTATCCAGACACTGGAGGATATCATCCATAGACCGACGGACAGTCAGAATGGACTATCCAGACACTGGAGGATATGCTGAGAGCAGTAGTGCTTGATTTTAGCACTAATTGGCAAGATGCATTGCCTCTTTGTGAGTTTTCGTACAACAACAACTATCAGACGAGTATTGAGATGGCACCATTTGAAGCGTTGTACAGAAAGAAGTGCAGATCCCCTCTATATTGGGATGATATCTCTGAAGTACCTGAGATTGGACCTTACATGATCAGAGATATGACAGAAAAAGTGAAGCTAATTCGAAAGAAAATGAAGGCAGCACAAGACAGACAGGCCAAATATGCCAATGTTCGCCGTAGACCGTTGTTATTTGAGGCAGAAGACCGAGTATTTTTGAAGATTTCACCTTTCAGAGGAGTTGTCAGATTTGGAAAAAAAAGGGAAACTGTCTCCACGATACATTGGGCCTTATGAGATTCTCGAGAAGATAGGAGATCGTGCTTATCGACTCGCTTTACCGCCTTCATTATCCGGGATACATGATGTCTTTCATGTATCGTTATTAAGGAAATACCTTCCTGATGCTTCACATGCTATTCAGCCAGATGAGGCCGAACTGGATGAGACGTTGAGCTATGTTGAAAAACCGATTCAGATTATTGATCGTAAAGAAAAATAGCTCAAAACGAAGACTATTCCACTGGTAAAAGTTCAATGGACTCGTCATGGCATTGAAGAAGCAACCTGAGAAACTGAATCAGATATGAGACAAGAGTTCCCAGAGTTATTTCGATAATGTAAATTTCTTATACAGTTTTGTATATATACTCCTTAGTGATACGATTAATGGATTGTGATTTCGAGGACGAAATCGTATCTTAGGGGGAAGAAATGTTGTAGTGACCCGTTCCAGAATCACCTACTAATCAGAACTTAAGCATGCAAAATTAACATTTAAAACTGAATCAGGTAAACAGCGGAAAAACAGTAATACAACCCAATCGAATCTGTAAGTACAAAATACTTAAACAACCAGATCGAACTAAATACCAAGAACAAATACCAACAACTACAGGTCAACCTCTGCCAGCTCCCTGTCCACTCCCTCCTGGACCGCCCAACCTGAGACCTGCCCCATCGAATAGGGTGTCCAAAACAGAGATAAACCGAGGACGTGAGCATAAAACGCTCAGCACCGAAAGCATGAGTATACAAGACTATGACATGCATGTATGCAAAATGTACTGGATACCAGGATCTGGGTATATCGAAATACTGCTCAGGTAAATGACGTCAAGGTATGTAGCACTCTGCGCCGTCGCACCAGGAGGTGGCTCCCATACCAAAATAAACATGTGGATATACCGGTGACCTGACCACCGTCGGCCAACGGGGTCCAACCATCCACAACAAACGAGGGCTGAGCACCCTCTCAACAGGCTATCTCAAAGATAATCAGGCTCAACATGATTATGCAAATGCCGCATAATAAACCATGCATCATATGACAGATAATAATGCAACATATAAACATGCAACACATAGTAAAGCATACTCAATCCTGCTATCTCGGATAGTACTTTCGTACCTCAAACCAGTAGATCCTAGCAATCAGCCCTAGAATCAAGCCTACAATCCAAGTGATACCATATCACTAAACCACATCTAAAAGCCTTAACTAGACTAATAGATACTCCCAAATCTCAAAGGGAACCCAGAACTATACCTGCGTCCGTAGTCAGCCCACTGATGCCGCTAGCCCCCAACTAGAGCACAGCTCCGCTACAAAACCAGTAGTTTCCCGCTAGTGCCCGAACCTCGGGAAAAGACTAGAAACCCATCAGAAACGACTAAAACGCTCTGAACTTCGATTGGCGAGTGAAAATGCAGCCTCGCGCTCTATTTATAGACACGATCGGAGATCGATCACTCGGAAGCCGATCCATGCACTTCGGAGATCATCCACTCGGAAGATGAACTCTGCATGTCTTCACGTGCCATCACCTGTACTTCGGACGATCGAACCCGATCGGACGAAATTGACATATGACTCGTCTGACTCCGAACAGAACGGTCCATCCGACCCACTTCGGACGATCAAACCAACTTCGACGATCCGAACCCGGTTCGGTCCTTCGCTCCCACCGAATACAATTAATCCAATAATTAACTCAATTAGGCATCGGGATACTACAAATGTAATGCCCGATAATTTGATCCTAATAATCTGTAATTATTGATTATAAATTGACATGATTATAAGAGGATTAATCGGGACACGGTTTGAATTCGATATAAAAATATGTATGTGCGAGGACGAAGCTCTCGCGCATATGCGCGGCCTGGCAGGGCGCATATACGTGAAATGTCCAGAGGACCTCGCGCATATGCGCGACCTGAATATGCGCATGTGCGCGAGGGTGGCAGAGAGTTGGCAAAAACGAGCAAAGGCCTCGCGCATATGCGCCAAGATGTGTCGCGCATATGCGCGAGCCACCGTGTAGACACACGCCGAGAATTAAGTCTCGCGCATATGCGCGACAGGATTTTGGCGAGAATTCAGAAGGAGCCACGTAGCAAGTTGAATGCAATATATATATATATATATATATATATATATAGATACTAACCTTCAGATAAGGAAAAGAAAAAAGAAACGAAAGCTTCGGGGGAAAAAGTCGATTCTTGATTTTAGAATTCGATTCGTGAGAAATCCGTCCGTTAGATTTTAAATCCGACTTCGGTACTGTGTTCATATCAACGCAGGCTACTACAGGACGTAGGTTTTACTACGTTTTGACATGTTTTGAAATTATGATGTTGTTGGAATTGAATACACGTCATATATGTTGTTCTTGACATGTTGGACAGCGTAGAATCGAAGTCAGATTAAGAAACAGACTGGATATGGAATTGTTATGATTTTCAGAATGGAATTGATTAGAATGGATATCAGATTTGCACTGTGATTGATTATAAGTTATTGGAATTAGTATATACTGGTGTGGTATCAACGGTATAGCAGAATTATACGATTGTACCGTCAGAATTTAATAAGACAGAGATATCTTGATTTAAATAGAATATTGATACAGAATATTGATATTGTAATTTCCAGCTTGAACATTGACAAACTTTGAGCTGAGACTTCGATTGTACCAGAGCAACAGAACGAAAGGTATAAATAATTGTTGATTCGGGATTGCACAACTCAAGTTAGGTTTGACTTGAGTTTCCCAAAATCACATACTTTATTTTGTTGCATTGATATTTGCAGATTATCAGATTGATATGTTTAGTCTATTGAATTATAGCAGAGCCAGAGTTTGAGTCTAGGGCAGATCAACCTAGCTAGGGCAGAAACGCTGAGTCTTTGTCAGAATCGCTGAGACTCTAGACTTACGGTGTATCGATGAGCTTAGATGTAGTTTGACTTCTATTGTAGACATTCGATAAAGCATGCCGAAGTTTAAATTAGATCGGGATCCCTAGGTTAGAAATAAGTTAAGATAAGATAACTAGTAATTGACTTAAATACAGATTTGTATTGATTCATGTAGTCAGACTGGATACATGTTTTAATGATTGTTTATGCTTTTATATATGTTTTATATGATTGCATTGATACATTGTTTATACTGGGATATTTATATCTTACCGGAGTTATCCGGCTGTTGTCTTGTCTCTATGTGTGCATGACAACAGGTGGGACAGGTTCAGGGTCACAGAGGTGCAGAAAGATTGAGTTAGAGTAGTGATTCCGGACTTGGATATAGATAGGTTTTATTACTTAATTGTAGTAGTTGAACCTAGTTTTGAACTAGATGCATGTTATACAGGATTTGTATTAATATACTAGTTTGTATAATAGAATGATTCCATTACCTTCCGCATTTAAAAAAAAATTTAGACCCTGTTTATTCTAATTGATTAAGTTAGTCCCAATGACGATTAAGAAGATGATTAGCGTCCGGGTCCCCACAACTGATCGGCTATATAGTCAACTAATAATAAGTTTGACACGTCATCAGTTAGTGCGTATGCAACAACCGATAATTTGTACAAAATTGATACTGTTGGTAGGTGAAAGATTGTTTAGAAAGGGGGGGGGGGGGGGGGGAGTTGAATAAACACTTGACAATTTTACCACATTTTCAAATAATGAGTCAGTTTAGTGATAAATTAAAATCGTGATTCTTGTTATGTCAATGTCAATCAGTTAACTAAATAAAGTAGGGAAATAAACTGATTGACAGATATAATAAAATTTAAATTATGAGACACAAGATTTATTGATGTTCGGAGATTTCAGTCACTCCTACGTCACCCCTTCTATCAAGAAGATAGGAAATTCACTAAAAGACTTTGATCAATACAAGACTTGTACAAACCCTCTTCAGTTTTGGGCTTAACAATTCCAAACTAAAACTCATAGTTTCAATACAGTTTATCAGTTCACAGCTGATCTGAAACTAATCAGCACAACAGATCTCTATAAGATCGAAAATCACAACAATAAGTGTTTGTGCTTGTAAGCTTGATGTATACCCTTGAATGCTATGAATGTATATGCTAAGTGTGAGGGACAGAGGAAATATTTACGTATTTTAATACATTGTGTGAGTCGTAGTTCACATCGTTCTGGGTTATTTGGAGTCTAAATTCTGCCTATTTCTTTTTATTTTATTGCATTTGATCACCGCTCACATAAGTCTGTTCATGTGCAGAAAAATGGAGAAAGAGCAATTGGAAGAGAAGGCTGGGGACAGAAGATGTCACGCTAGGGCGGTCAAGTTGACCGCCCCAGCACGAGTGCCGCAAAAGAAATGAGTGCCAAGCAGAAGACCTCGCACTATGGCGGTCAAACTTTACTGTCCCAGCGCGAGAGGCTGAAGGAAAAAGAACAGAAGACCTTGCACTAGGGCGGTCAAGTTTGACCGCCCCAGCGCAAGAGGCTGCGGAAGACACCAGTAGTACAGTAGATCGCGCGCTGGGGCGGGGAAACTTGACTGCCCTAGCACAAATAAAAATAAGAAAGTTTCCTTTTTGGATTTTAATCAATTTGGAAGGTGGATGGCTAAAGAAAAAAACGTAGGAACGAAAATCAGACATCATTCAGCAGCCACCACAAGCCTTGGAGAGTATTTTGCTCTTGGAGTTGAAGATTTGAAGATTTCCGGACATCGTTCTTCGTGTTTTTTCTCAAATATATTATTTATAGTTTATTTTTTATTTTTTAAACATTATTGTATTGATTTCTTCCATGAATTCTAGTAGCTAAATTTTACATATTTGTTGGGATTTAAGGGGATCATACCGCGAACTTTGATTTGGTTAATTCCAGTCGACGTTGATTTATTCTTGATTATACTACTGTTTTGCATTGTGATTATTAAAGCGTAGCTAACTTTGATAATAGTCTTATATTGCGAGTAAGGTCGAGAGAATAGCTTGTGATAGGAACGAGTAGAATAGTTCGTGGATCTAAAATTACATAGACATATGAAATTGCATACGCGTCGATAGTCATAGTTCATTCGGACGAAAACTAGGGGATTTCATAGATCGATATTTGATTCACTCTTGATAAATAATTAAAGAAATTTAATTACTTCACTGAGTAGAATTTGTCTGGCATAGCTCGAGAGAGTGTGTTCAATTGAATAGAAAATCATGTCGGAAGCGTAAATCACGATCGAACGAATTGATAAATTAATGAGGGGTAAGGTGAAATGAAATTCCCCAAAAATTCATTTCTCACTGAATTTTAATTAACCATTCTAGATATTATATCTCATTATTTAATTACTGAACCTTTTTATTTGCATTTTTTATTTGAGCATAGTAGTAATAAACAACCCTTCAAATTTCGTTGCTAAAGATTTGATAACTAAAAATAATTGTAAAATACAGTCTTCAGTGGAACGATACTCGTACTCTGGTAGATTATACTATTACTTAACATCGTGCACTTGCGATTAATTTTTGAGCATACAAAACCATATTTTTATTAAGGATTCCACCGTGCAAGGCATATATCATTACATTTGCTCCATCTAAGACCATGAAGCTGCGGGCATACATTATTACATTTGCTCAATTCGAGCAAGAGTCTTTATATGAGGCATGAGAGCGTTTCAAAGATCTATCATACGAAGATGTCCTCATCACGAACTGCCACTTGGGTTAGTCGTTCAGACCTTTTACTATGGCTTGCTTACTCCTAATTGTACTATGATAGATGCTGCTGCTTGTAGAAATCTCTTGAGAAGCTGAGGAAGGATGTGAGTTATTGGAGGAAATGGCTGCTAGAAGCTATCATCCTCAATTTGAAAGGAACAACTAGAGGAGAAGTACATGAGTTCACCAGGTAACTGACCTTTCCGTTATTACTGCACAACTTGATGTCTTGAACAAGAAATTGGACGGCTTGAATATGGGTGGCATGGCTATGCATCTTCAAGATATATTCTGTGATAAGTCTGGAGGTGAACACTTTGTGAAAGACTGTCAAGATGGCAATCCCTTCCATGTGCAAGAAGGGGCACCAGTGAATCAAGTGGGAGTCCAAAACCGTCCAAGGAGTGACCGTATTCGAACACATACAATCTTGGATGGATGCAACATCCCAACTTCTCATGAGGTTGCCAAAACAGTCAGAATCGATCACAAGAGGACAACCATATGGGAAACAACCGATGTTCAGATCTGACCCTCCTAGAGAAAAAAAGTCCAATTTGGAGTACATGATGTCTAAGTTCATCTCATCTACCGAAACTAGAATCCAAAATCAAGATGCGTCGATAAAGGGGCTGGAGAATCAGATTGGATAGTTAGCTAAGATGATAGCAAGCAGAGAGCGGAAAAATTTTAGAGTCTAGAGGGACAGAGAAAAATCAAGAATTGGATGAACATACTGAGTTATCAAAAGGTAAGTCTTCTAATTCTGCACCAGCACCCACTGCACAATCTAAATTTGTTATCCTCCACCTTTTCCTACAACATTAAAAAAGGTGAAAATAGATGCGCAATTCGGTAAGTTTTTAGAAGTATTCAAGAAATTGCACGTCAATATTCCCTTTTCTGATGCTCTGATGCAAATGCCAAGCTATGCTAAATTTCTGAAGGACATCTTAGCAAACAAGAGAACATTGGAGGATCACATGACGGTGAATCTAACTGAAAATTGCTCTGCTTTGGTGCAAAACAAGATTCCACCGAAACTTAATGATCCACGGAGTTTTTCTATTCATTACGTGATTGGCGATATTCTTTTTCATAAAGCTTTGTGTAATCTTAGTGCGAGTATTAATCTTATGCTTTGTCTGTATTCAGGAAACTCGGATTAAGAGAACCTAAGCCAATAAGGATGTCCTTGCAATTAGCAGACATATTGGTCAAATACCCATGAGGAGTCATAGAGGACTTCCTGGTAAAGGTGGACAAATTCATATTTCCTGCAGATTTTGTAGTACTTGACATGGAGGAAGACATGGAGATGTCCTTAATTCTGGGGAGACCATTCCTTGCGACTGGCAAGGCCCTGATTGATGTTCAAGAAAGGAAGTTGAGATTGAGAGTGGGAGAGAAAGAAATTACTTTTTACGTGTTTAATGCTCTTAAGCACACACTGCACACGGATGACTGTTTTAGAATTGATACTGTTGACCCTCTTGTGTGTAATTTTGTGCAGGACTCTATGAAAGACCCATTGGAATCCACCCTCACAACTGAATTGAAGGAGGATGACTTGGACGAAGAGAAAGCTGAAATAATGGCACACTTTAATGCCAACAATCCATGGAAAAATCCAACAAGGATGAGACTGGAGAATTTGGGAGAGCGAAAAGATTTGACCACTACAAAGTCAAGCATCAAGGAATCACCTACGCTTGAGCTCAAGCCACTGCCTCCGCACCTAAAGTACGTATACCTTGGTGAGATTTACTACTTTACCTGTCATTATTTCTGCAGCTTTGACAGATGCCATGGAGGAAAAGTTTTTGCAAGTTCTTAAAGTGCACAAAAATGCATTTGCTTGGAAGGTGGCAGAGATCAAGGGAATAATTCTATCAATTTGCATGCACAAAATCTTGATGGAAGAAAAGTATTCACCCCTCGTGCAACCTCAAAGACGACTCAATCCAAAGATGCAAGAGGTAGTGAAGGTCGAAACTATTAAGCTTCTTGATGCAGGTATTATCTATCAAATTTCAGATAGTGCATGGGTAAGTTCTGTTCAATGTGTGCCTAAGAAAGGTGGGATTACGGTGATCACTAATGAAAAGAATGAACTTATTCCCACAAGGACTGTTACGGGGTGGAGAGTATGTATTGACTATAGGAAGTTGAATGATGCCACCTGTAAGGACCACTTTCCCCTTTTCTTTATTGATCAGATGTTGGAGAGACTAGCGGGACGTGAGTTTTACTGTTTTCTATATGGGTATTCGGGGTATAATCAAATCACTATTGCACCTGAGGACCAAGAGAAAACCATTTTCACTTGTACTTATGGAACATTTGATTATCGTCGTATGCCTTTTAGTCTTTGAAATGCCCCTGCCACATTTCAGCGCTGCATGACTGCTATATTCCATGATATGATTGAACTTTTCTTGAGATATTTATGGATGCCTTTTATATCTTTGGTGCAACGTTTGATGAGTGTTTGCAGAATCTAAGCTCCGTGTTGGGAAAGTGCGAGGAGACGAACTTGGTGCTTAATTGGGAGAAGTGCGACTTCATGGTACAAGTGTGAATTGTCCTAGGGCACAAGATTTCGGAACAAGGGATTGAGGTAGACATTAAAGTAGAAGTCATCAAGATCCTACCATCACCAGCTTCGATAAAGGGAGTTAGAAGTTTTCTAGGCCATGCCGGTTTTTATCGGCGTTTTATCAAAGATTTTTCTAGAATTGCCAAACCTCTATCTTCTTTATTTATGAAAGATGTGCCCTTTGAGTTTAATTTTGACTGTCTGCAGGCATACGAGTAGTTGAAGGAGCACTTGGTGACGGCTCCTGTCTTGGTGGCACCTGATTGAGATCTACCCTTCGAGGTCATGTGCGATGCCAGCGATACTGTGGTTGGAGCTATCCTTGGCCAAAGGAAGAACAAGGTATTTCACACTATATACTATGCAAGTAAGACTCTAGATAAAGCACAATTAAATTATGCACCACTGAAAAAGAGTTACTCGCAGTAGTATTTGAACTTGACAAATTCCATTCATACGTTGTTCTGTCAAAGGTGATTGTGTTTACTGATCACTTCTCCCTTAAATATTTACTCGCCAAGAAAGATGCAAAGCCACGCCTAATTTGGTGGATTTTATTGTTACAAGAATTTGATTTAGAAATAAAAGATAAGAAGGATGTTGAGAATGTGGTGGCAGATCACTTATCAAGATTAGAACTTATTATTAGTGACTGTGTCAATCATGCTATTAATGATTGGTTTCCTGATAAGCAGCTATTTGAGGTGAAACATTGTCCTTGGTATGCAAATTTCGCTAACTTTCTTGTCACAGGCACACCACCATCCCGAGAAAACTAGGTGGATCCAGGTTTAGATTGAATCACATATTATTTTTTCTTAGGCCAAATCTATCGTTTCACGAACAAAAAAAATTCTTCTCTGACGTGAAATATTATTTTTGGGAGGAACCATTTTTGTTTAAGATTTGTGCAGATTCCATAATAAGAAGGTGTGTTGCAAAGGAGGAGTTTGGTCAAATTCTCAACCTTTTCCATGATCGTGAGGTAGGTGGTCATTTTGGACCAACAAGGACGATATCTAAGATACTCGAATGTGGCTTCTATTGGCCAAATCTATTTAAAGATGCTCGTTCTTATGTGCTTGCCTGTGATAAATGCCAGCGGACAGGTAACATCTCTAACCGTCATGAAATGCCATTAAATAATATTCTTGAGTGGGAGGTTTTTGATGTGTGGGGGATAGACTTCATGGGATATTTCCCCAGTTTGTTCTTGAAAAAGTATATTTTGGTGGCGGTTGACTATGTATCTAAGTGGGTAGAGGCAAAAACATAGGCCTCTAATGATGCTCAAGTGGTCCTGAAATTTTTAAAGAAAAATATTTTAAACAGATTTGGAACACCACGAGCAATCATTAGTGATGGTGGTACCCATTTTTACAACAAAATTTTGAGCAAATACGGTGTCACACATAAGATCTCGACCCCCTATCACCCTCAGACGAGTGGTCAAGTGGAAGTGTCGAACCGAGAGATCAAGCGGATTTTGAAAAAGTGGTAGTGTTAGTCGGAAAGACTAGTCAGTGAGGTTAGATGATGCTATTGTGCATATAGGACTGCTTTCAAAACACCTATAGGCACTACACCATATAGGTTATTGTTTGGTAAAGCATGTCATCTACCCATAGAGTTAGAGCATCGGGCATATTGGGCAACAAAATCACTAAACTCTAACTTTACTGATGCAGGTGAACAACGTCTGCTTCAATAGAATCAGTTCGAGGAATTCCAGAATCTGGCATATGATCTCGTACTGTCATACAAGGAAAAGACAAATAGGGCTCTTGACAGGTGAATCATCGAAAGGAATTCAAGGAAGGCGACAATGTCCTACTCTACAACTCTCGGTTGCGACTGTTTCCCAGAAAATTGAAGTCACGATGGTCTGGCCCATTCGTGAATTCTAAACTTTATCCATCAGGAGCCGTGGAACTGCAAGATGGAAAGGATGGGACATTTACGGTAAATGGCCAGCGACTGAAGCACTACAGGGGTGACACAATTGAGCCATAGCTTAAAATCACCCGGTTCCAAGACAATCCAAACTAAAACTGACCGACAGTCAAGATCTGTACTATAAATTGAGAACTACCTCTCTTCCATTTATCTTGCACTTAATTTGATTTTGTTATTTTATTATTTGAAAAAAATGGTTCCGTTGCAAAAACCCGAGGCGATTGCGCTAGGGTGGTCAAGTTTTACCATCCCAGCACGACTCCTTGGCACGATGGGATAGTGCGCATCACGCTAGGGTGGTAAAACTTGATTGCCCCAGCGCAACCCATTTGATTTTCACAAGAACGCAGCCCGCTAGGGAGGCCAAACTTTACCGCCCCAGCTCGCCGCATTATAAAACCGTCCTCTTACCTTTCCCTTCTCACTCTGCGAGCCCCAAATTTTTTTCCCCCCACCGAAATTTCTGTAAATTTCGCCCCTCACCTTCAATCTTCCCCTCTCGATTTGCAGGAAACTCGAGTTCCTACACTCCCACGACACTCAAGCCGCCGGTGACCCGTTCTTCCTTCAATTTCTGCAAGAGGTACGTGGCTTAGCCTTGGTATCTCTCCACACCCACATTCATACATGGCTCAGAAGAAATTTAAGGTAACACATGCCTCTTCTTCCTCCTCGTCTGGTACTAGAGGTAAATTTGTCAATGAGGAAGCTCGAAAATGATACGAGCATGCTAAAATTAATAGGCGCCCCATTCCGGAGCGGGGTTTGATTTATCCTCTAGATCATTATATTTGTTGCATGCTATTGAAGAACAGGATGGGAACCTTTTTGTGCTCCACCTAAGGCCACGGCGATTCCGCTTGTGCATGAATTCTACGCCAACGCCGTCGAGCGGACTAATGGAGCGGCTATGGTATGGGTAATTTAGTCTCCTTCGACTCAACCACACTAAATGCGTTGTTGGTTACCCCTGTGGTTGATGAGTCTGATTTAGAGGCGTTAATCGCCAATCCGAATTTTGAGTTCATTATTCAAACCATATGTTACCCGAGGGCTAGGTGGAAGACTCCAAGTTGCTTTTTGGAAAAATATTTATTGTTTAGGCCTACGATGTGGTATGCGTTTCTCTCTAAACGATTGATGCCAGTGTCACATACCAGTGACGTTCAGAAAGACCACACCATCTTTTCTACGCACTGATGGAGGGCATTCCCATTAGTGTTGGCCGACTGATCTTTTCTCAGATACATCAGTCCATACATAGCTCGAGCATCGCCTTATTATTTCCTACCATTATTACCGAGCTGGGTGTGCGAGCCGGGGTAATTTCCAATGTAGAGGACGAATGGTTACAACCAATGAAGCCCATTGAAGACTCGTGCATGAAGACGAAGAGAGGCAAGCGTGCTATCGACTTCCCAGAGGTACCCGAGGAGCAGGCAGCCGCCAACCACCCACCACTACCCCCACATCCCCGCCGACGGTCCATTATTGATAAGGTTGACGAGTTGTGTGATTTGTGGTCCATCAAGATCAGTATAACACTGTCAACAATACACACATGGCATCGATGGAGTCTCTGGTACTGCGGGATGGAATCGCACATGGGCCTTGACACCACCACTTACCTACCACCACCGGAATTCCCACCTCTATTCCCTTTCCTGTATGCTTATCCACAGGTCGACGATCCGGAGCTTGCCGTGGTGCCACCCGAGGACGAGGACGATGAGCTGTGATCAGGGGATTTCACTGTTTTCCCTTCTTTTATTTTATTTATTTATTTTCTACTGCATTCTATATTTGGTTCTTATTGTTGTTTCCTTCTGTCATCTATTTTGCATTCGTGTCCTTGTTCTGCATTCATATGTTTGTTTATGTGTTTCATTTTTCTTTCTTTTGTGCCATGAGGACATGGAACACTCTTAGTATGAGGGGGTCATTTAGTTTGTGTCTTTTATGTGTGTCAGTTGATGGTTGAAACAAGTGAGTTGGTAGCCAATGATGATTTTAGGTTAGATGAACTGCATGTTGCTTAGCCTTGTCGCTCATTATGAATCACCAGGCGAATGGTGAATTTGTATATGCACACATCGTGGGTTTTGGCAGTAATGTCAATGACAGTTGAGTTTAAAAATCTATGAGGAAACTTGAAAAACATGAGATGCGAGTCGAACTTGAATGGATTTCTGTTGAAAGTCGTTACTAGCCAGTGGCATACACTGGAGTAGAAAACTTTAATCCCCCTAGAATAATCTTCGTCCCAATCGTGCATCGAACCTCAAAAGTCGCCCCTAGGCCAGAGAAATGAACAGACCCTCTATTCAAAGCCCTGGGAGTATACATGAAAAAATTATGCACTTGCAAAAAAAAAAAGAATTAGAATGTGAAGGAAAAAAAAAGGGAATGTAAGGTGTAGGGGAGCCAAAAAGGGATGAAATCCTATCCCGAGGCTAAAAAAGATGGAGATGTAAGGCGTTGAGGAATGTCAGCTAAAAATGCTGACAAGTGCATAATGAAAATGATCAGTGTACTCCCCATATTTTTGAACTGGTTGAGACATTTATGGATATTGACTCCCTAATTCTTGTTGAACAACTATGAAATTCTGCCGCTGTGTGTTTACTGGTTGGTCACTAATAGAAAAAGAACTCTGGATAGAGAACTTGCGTTGAATTTTGATTTGGTGATTTGCATGATTCGCGAATGAAACTATCTGCAGCACGAGCTGGTGAAAGCCACAGCACACACACACGAGCAAATTTTTTAGTCAAATCAAAATGCTATAAGATGCTTTAAAAAGGGGTGTTAATAGATGCGGTGAGTTTACTAATTGGTTGTATTTCAAAAACCCGCTGAGGCATGAGATTTCAGTTTACTGTTTTGCCATCAGTTTAGTTGTTTTTAGTACTTTCACTTTGTGGTTTGGTTCATTTTTTGTTTGTGGTCTGTAACCTTTTTTAATTGAGGGCAAGCAAAAGATTAGTATGAGGGGGTTAATAGAGGTAATATTTGTGTGTTTTAATACATTGTGAGAGTCGTAGTTCGCATCGTTCTGGGTTATTTGGAGTCTACACTCTGCTATTTCTTCTTATTTTATTGCATTTGATCCCTGCTCACTTAAGTCTATTCAAGTACAGATAAATGGAGAAAAATCAATTGGAAGAGAAGGCTGGGGACAAAAGATGTCGAACTTGACCGCCGCAACACGAGTGCCGCAAAAGAAATGAGTGCCAAGCAGAATACCTCGCGCTAGGGAGGCCAATCTTTACCGCCCCAGTTCGAGAGGCTGAAGGAAAAAGAACAGAAGACCTCCCAAACTTGACCACCCAGCGCGAGAGGCTGCGGAAGACAAAAATAGTACTGTAGATCGCATGCTGGGGCGGGGAAACTTGATCGCCCTAGCGCGAATCAAAATAAAAAAGTTTCATATTTTGATTTTATTCAATTTGGAAGGTGGATAGCTAAAGAAAAAATCTAGGGACGAAAATCAGACTTCATTCATGTAAGGTTCGAGATTTATTAGTCTTCATTGACGTGAGACTCGGAATATATGAGAATGCACGACGTGCAATGAGGGGAGAAAGACATGAGAAATTAGAGTTTTGAATTTGAGATGGACCGCACCCACGCCTAGAACAGGAGTTCATATGCGGTCATAAAATTCTTATTTTTGGAAAGGCAGGTCGAAGCTACACAGCACCCGCGGTGCTAGGAGACACCGCACCCGCGGTGGATGTCCAGTAGGGTGCCTAATTTTGACATTGCGATACCGCACCCACGGTAAGAACAAGACCGCACCCGCGGTGCTGATGAGACCGCACCCACGGTCGATGATTTTAGAAAATAAAAACCATGCCGAAGCATGACCGCACCCGCGGTGCTTGACTGACCGCACCCGCGGTGCTGCATGCGAGAAATCCACCTTTTCTTTTCAAGTTGACACATGGTATGGGTATATATAGAAGTGAGCTGAATCACTCTTTCTTCAGAATTGCAGGAGAGAACCGAGAGCTATTCCAAGAGAAAAGAAAGGACTTTTGGACTTTGAAGCTAGATTGTGCAAGATTTAGCCATCCGAATTATATTCCGAGTTAAGATTCGTGTTTCTCTCATCACCGGCTTCGAAAGGATGTAAGTATGATTCATTTTCAACATGTTTCGAAATTCAGATATGAAAGGAATTATGATTTGAGTTCTAGAAGATGTTCTTGAGATTATAAATGTTGTAAAATCATAAACGGATTGATAATTGGATGTGTTATGCTATTTTATGAGATTCCAGCATGTTTTGAGTTGTATACATGCAGATGTTGGGAAATTATGATTGTGGTGGTTGATGTTATGACTTGTGGATTATGTACTGATTATTGGTGGAGTACCGGTATCGAGAAATTACGCCAATATGCCGTCGAATGTTATTCAGATTGAATATCAAGTTCTATAGGTATTGAGTTGATTGAGTGATTGATTGAATGTTCATTGGTGATTGCCATTTCAGATTGTATTGACGATTTTGATATCAAGACTTCAACTACGACAGATTGTACTACAAGAAAGTATAATTCATGTGATTGTAGGGAAGACACGACTCGAATCAGATTTGATTAGAGTTTCCCAACCAAATCACATACTAGATTTATTGTTATGTTTTTTTGATATGTTTTTAATTGTTTATAGATTATATTCAAATCTCCTGATATGATAATGCTGTGTTTATAGATCTATATACAAGCATTGAGATAGGAGAGTCATTGACAGAGTTGTCAAAACTAGACGTTCGGTGTATCGACGCATAGGAGCAGACTTCCTCCGATTGTAGACATTCGATACAGACACGACCGAAGTCTAGGAGTAAGACGTACAGTTACCCCGATTGGGAGGGTAGGTAACAGATAGTGACATCTTATTCACCCCGGGATCCCTAGAGTAGAGTCAAGACATGAGTTGATTTGCGTTGCATGCTTATATATGTTGGTTTCATAGACTATGGAACCTATTATTCATGTTACATGCATGAGATTATGCTTTATGATTTTATTATGCATATGCATGTTTACATGTTTTATACTGGGATTTGTTCTCACCGGAGTTTTCGACTGTTGTTATGTCTGTATGTGTGAATAACAACAGGTGGGGCAGGATCTGGGTCACGACAGAGATGAGTTCGAGTTAGAGTGGTGACTACGGGCGCAGAAGATCATTAGTGGTGTCAGACTGGACTTGTACTACTTGTATTTTATGGTTTGTAATAAACATTAGAGATGTGTTTGGATTAGAACAAGACATATTTGTATGTTTGTATAACAAGTAAAGATTTTACGCTTATTTATATACATTAGATTTAATGTTAAAAAGCAAAAATTTGACCCACATTTTTTCACAGATCCATTTAATCCCAAATAGGATTGCGTTAGAGCCCGGGTCCCCACAACAGGTGGTATCAGAGCAGTAGGTTCTGTAGACTGAGATAGAATAGAATGGCGGGGTAGATCGAGTCATCTTCCTTGCTTTTGATGTGCTAGCATGATTTATTGCTTTCCATATTATGTGTGGTTGTATTATCTGATTTGATTTACAGCATATAATTGTCAAGCCTGGATCAGAACTGATTCTCGATCAGGGGTATATGATCAGAGGAGGACTGAGATAGATGGTATAGACTGTATACTAATCTGTTTGATATTCAGATATGCCGCCTAGAAGAATACCGCAACCAGCTGCCGGACAAGTGCCAGAACAGGGGAGTACGTCAGGTACTCAGATGGACGTGACCACTACACCAATGGAGACTCTGTTGAAGCGATTTCAGTCGTTCCGACCCCCAACGTTGAAAGGAACTGAGAATGCAGCTGATTGCGAGAGTTAGCTGGATGATATAGAGATGCTGTTTGAATCAATTGCCTACTCAGATGAACGTCGAGTGAAACTGATCGGACATCAATTGCAAGAGGTGGCCAAGAGTTGGTGGCTAACGGCGAAACGAGCCCTAGAACATCGAGGTATTGATATTACTTGGAAAGTTTTTAAAGATGAATTTTATCAACGTTTCTTTCCAGTATCATACCGAAAAGACAAAGGGGCGGAGTTCGCTAATTTAAGACAGGGGCAATGGAACATCGAGGAGTATGTTGCCAAATTCTCTTCCTTGCTTCGATTTGCACCACATGTAGCAGGGAATGACGAGGCAGTTGCTGATCAGTTCATAAACGGCTTGAATCCGGATATCTTCACCTTGGTGAATACGGGACGACCTAATACCTTCTCTGAGGCGCTGAACCGAGCAAAGGGAGCAGAGGCTGGTTTGATCAGACAACGAGGAGCTTCCTATAGTGTTTTGGGTCAGAGACCGACGCCACCGCCCGCCGTACAGTTTCCACCACCTCCTCCTCGATATGATAGTGGAAGCGGTAGTGGCAAGAAAGAGTTTTTGAAGGCTAAGGGGAAGCAATTTAAGAGAGCTGGGAGCAGTTCGTCGAGCTCCAGCGGATCCCAACAGAAAGGTCAGCGTCAGAGTTCAGAGTACAGTGGTGTTTATTGCAGTGAGTGTGGAGGTAGGCATGCCACGGAGCAGTGCCAGGGAGTGATGGGAAAATGTAATTATTGCAGACAGCCGGGAAATTTCGCCAGAGTTTGTCCCCAGAAAGGTGCCCAGAGATTTCAGAGTGCAGGGTCATCAGCTTCAGTAGCTCAGCCCGAGAGGCAAGCTTCATCTGTCCATTCCTTCCAGCCCACGCCCCCACAGACACAGCCCAGAGCTAGAGGTGGCCAGACGGTGAGCCAACCACCCAGAGAACAAGCTCAGGTGTTTGCATTGACAGAGGAGCAGGCACAAGATGCGCCAGATGACGTGATTGCAGGTAACTGTTTTCTTTGCGGTTATCCTGCATATGTATTGATAGATACAGGTGCATCACATACATTCATATCAGAACGTTTTGCATTGTTGCATTCCTTGCCTGTCGAGCCAATGTTTACTGTAGTATCCATTTCTTCTCCGTTGGGAAGTGGGTTGATATCTGTGACTTCAGTAAGACATTGCATATTACAGTTTGAGGGGCATGAAATTGATTTGGACTGTATTGTACTTGGTTTATCTGATTTTGATTGCATTGTCGGAACTGACATGTTGACTAAGTACAGAGCTACCGTAGACTGTTTCCAAAAGATTGTCAGATTCAGACCTGAGATGACAGAGGAGTGGAAATTCTATGGTAAGGGTTCCAGATCTCGGATTCCCTTAGTATCTGCTCTGAATATGAGTAGATTTTTGCAGAAAGGAGCAGAAGGGTTCCTTGTTTATGCGGTAGATCTACAGAAATCGAGCCCGGCATTGGCAGATTTGCCAGCAGTGAGGGAGTTTGCAGATGTGTTTCCGGATGAGATTCCAGGGTTACCTCCAGCTCGAGAGGTAGATTTTAGCATTGATCTGATTCCAGCTACTGTCCCTATTTCGAGAGCTCCTTATCGAATGGCACCGATAGAGTTGAAAGAGTTAAAAGCACAGTTAGAAGATCTTCTGGCCAAGGGATACATTAGACCGAGTGTGTCTCCTTGGGGTGCTCCGGTGCTATTTGTACGAAAGAAAGACGGATCAATGAGATTGTGTATAGACTACCGGCAACTTAACAAGGCAACGATAAAGAATAAGTATCCTTTGCCTCGTATCGACGATTTATTTAATTAGTTGCAGGGATCGTCCATCTATTCCAAGATTGATTTGCGATCGGGATATCACCAACTCAGAGTTCGAGATGTTGATATACCGAAGATGGCATTCCGAACCAGATATGGACATTATGAGTTTGTTGTCATGCCTTTTGGTTTAACGAATGCACCGGCGGTGTTTATGAGTTTGATGAACCGCATCTTTCAGAAGTACTTGGATGAGTTTGTGATTGTGTTTATTGATGATATTTTGGTATACTCAAAGAATCTGAATGAGCATGCCAGTCATTTGAGAATTGTGTTGCAAACACTGAGAAATGAAAGATTATATGCTAAACTGTCCAAGTGTGAGTTTTGGCTGAGACAGGTTGTCTTCTTGGGTCATATTATATCTGGAGATGGTATTTCTGTTGATCCGAGTAAAGTTGAGGCTGTGATCAGTTGGCCTAGACCGACTTCTGTGCCAGAGATACGCAGTTTCATGGGTCTAGCAGGGTACTATAGAATATTTATCAAAGATTTCTCCAGCATTGCGAAGCCTATTACCCAGTTGACACAAAATAATACGCCATTTGTGTGGTCTGAAGATTGTGAGTCGAGCTTTCTAGAGGTGAAGAAGAGGCTGACCAGTGCACCTGTCTTGATGATTCCTTCAGGTACGGGTGAGTTCGTTGTATATTGTGATACATCTCACAGAGGGCTAGGGTGTATTCTTATGCAGCGAGGACACGTGATAGCATATGCCTCTAGACAGCTGAAGCCACACGAGACTCGATACCCAATTCATGATCTTGAATTGGCGGCTATCGTGTTTGCATTGAAGATTTGGCGTCATTATCTGTATGGCGAGAAATTTGAAATCTATTCCGACCATAAAAGCTTTAAATACCTATTCTCTCAGTCAGAATTGAATATGAGACAGCGCAGATGGCTCGATTTGTTGAAAGACTTTGATTGCGAAATCAAATACTATCCAGGGAAGTCAAATGCAGCAGCAGACGCCTTGAGTCGAAAGGTTTGTGCTTTATCTTTTTCGACGTTAGGGGTTTCGAATTTAGTTGAAAATTGTTGTTTTTCTGGATTAGCATTTGATACAGGTAGTAGACCATTGCTACTTTCTTCGATTCAAGTTGAGCCAGATTTGATTATGAGAATCAGAGAAGCACAAAGAATTGATCCAAACGTGCAGAAATCAATTGATATGGTCAGATCAGAGCATATATCAGAATATCAGGTACGTGGTCATGTGCTACACGTAAATAACCGTCTTGTAGTGCCGGATGTTTCAGATTTGAAACAACAGATATTGTCAGAAGCGCACTGTAGTCGGTTTAGCATTCATCCTGGAGGCCGTAAAATGTACAATGACCTCAAGACACAATTTTGGTGGAAACAGATGAAGACAGATATCACAGAATATGTGTCTAAATGCTTGAATTGTTAACAGGTGAAAGCTGAGAGAAAGAAGCCCGGAGGTTTACTTCAGAGTTTGTCTATTCCAGAATGGAAATGGGACCACATTTCCATGGATTTTGTGACGAAATTACCTCGTTCTTCCCGGGGCTGTGACGCGATTTGGGTCATTATTGATCGATTGACCAAATCAACTTGCTTTATTCCATACAGAACAACATATCGTCATGATCAGTTGGCAGAGTTGTATGTCAGAGAGGTAGTCAAATTACATGGTGTGCCGAAGTCTATCGTATCAGATCGTGATCCACGATTTACTTCACACTTCTGGCATAGTTTGCAGCAGGCTCTAGGTACGACTTTACATTTGAGTACTGCTTATCATCCTCAGACAGATGGACAGTCAGAGCGGACTATCCAGACTTTAGAGGATATGTTGAGAGCCGTAGTGCTAGATTTTGGCACTAGTTGGCAAGATTCCCTACCTCTCTGCGAATTCTCGTGCAACAACAGCTATCAGAAGAGTATTGAGATGACACCATTTGAAGCTTTGTATGGCAAGAAGTGCAGATCTCCGTTGTACTGGGATGACGTATCTGAGGTACCAGAACTTGGGCCTGATATGATTCGAGATATGATTGAGAAGGTGAAGATCATTCAGAAAAGAATGAGGACGGCACAAGATAGGCAAGCAAAATACGCCAATATTAGACGTAGACCGTTGATATTTGAAGCAGGAGACAGAGTGTTTCTAAAGATTTCTCCTTTCAGAGGCGTTGTCAGATTTGGCAAGCGTGGAAAGTTGTCTCCGAGATACATCGGTCCTTACGAGATTCTTGAGAAGATTGGCGATCGAGCGTATCAATTGGCTCTTCCTCCTTTTTTATATGGGATACATGACGTTTTTCATGTATCGATGTTGCGTAGATATATGACAGATATTTTGTTAGAGTAGGTGCACGTCGAGCCAAGTGTTGGCCGACTGTTCACGATGAAACTCTTTGTATAAACGATCTTTATTTTAATAATATTTCAATTTATTAATTTGGCGCATCTTTATCTTTATACCCATGCTTGTTGCATAGATAAAGTCCTTGAATATACAAATAGTAGAAAGAATATGAGATGCTCATATGATGAGTATCATGAAACTCATATTTGGAATACTGTATATTCTAAACCGTTCCTAGTCGATTCAGCCGCCACTAAGAAGGATAAAGGCCGCTCGAGTTAGAGACTAGTATCTGCGATGTGAGTACCATGTTTCATTTGTAGGGGACATTGTGATGTCCGAGCATGCAGATATGTGCTCCTGGTAGAGTGCACTGAACAACCCTCTATAAAGGACTTTCCAAGTGGTTCTCACTTATCGAGTGGAAACGTCCTAGTTTATGGTTGTACACCATTAGTCCTTATGACCCGGGACAACATTGAGACTCTATGTGCTAGCGTTTCACTTTGACTTGTTTACCGACTCTTTTGGGGTCATTAGGTGGCAAGATTGAGTGTTACGGCGAAACATATAGGAGTCGATGCATTGTAGTCGGGGATTCACCGCTTACCTACGGGTATGGATATCCTATGTGTTTTTCATGTATGTGTGGGTTGAAATCTCTGATCAGAGTATTGTGGTAATTATGAAAGGGGTTTCATAGATTACACCATCGATGCAACCACGACATGACACATAGTATCGATTCATTGACAACTCTCGATAAACCAATAGTTGTCGAATCGGTCGGGATATATGAGCTGAAGGGACCGTACTGTACGCTAACCATAATTGAATGGTTCTTGCAGGCACTATCATGTGATACCTAGGGAATCACGTAAGCGATGCTGCTAGGCGTTTAACGTGATTGGTTGGGTACTATCAGACTTGAGTTCTGACGTTCTTACTATCAAGGAGTTGATAAGTAAGAATGGAGCAATTGGGGTATGCTCGTATAAGGACATGTTTAGTCCGAATCACATTGAGATGTGAACCCACGGCTAGTTGTATCAATGAACCATTGAGGGCCACACAAGTACTTGCTTAGTAAATCCCGAAGAGAAGTAAAATAGTTCAATGTGTTGAACGGCTTATAAATGTGTTTATAAGCGTAAAGAAAATTAGAAGTATGACTTCTATGAGAGAAATATAAATTTTAATTTATGGAAGTGTTCCTAAGATTAAAATTTGGCCAAGTAAATAATGTAGTTGAAAATTGTGATTTTCATAAACATTGTTGTGGACTAAATTAAATTAATTCAAGTGTTGAATTAATTAAACACTAGTAGACCTAGTAGAGTCTAAATAATTAAATTAATTCAAGTGTTGAATTAATTAAATAATATTGAGTCTTGTAGAGCTCAATTTAAATAATTATTTAACTAGTGGGACTTGAGTAAAATCAAGTAATATTTAATTTATCTCAAATGTGTTTGAGATAATAAAATTTAGTCTATGGTTTTTAATGTGTTAAAAACCATATAATATACAAGTGAGACATGTAGGGATTGCATGCTTGGGAGGTGAAGAGCCTTGATTACTTTTTAATAAAATATTCAAAAGGCATGCAACTTTTGAGAGACAAATTTTCACAATACCTAGGCTATTCTCCCACACACACAATCTCATCACTTGGCCGAAATTTCTTGGAGGATTTCTCTCCATTTTTCTTTCTCTTTTGTTCTTCATTTTCTTGGAAGAAAATCATTCTCTTTGAAAAATCCTCAAGTTTTTCTAGTGCAAAACTTGAGGGGATTTACCTTGTTGAGTGGTGGGCCTAATTCTTTGGGAGAAGAAGGTGAGCTTGTAGATTTGTCCACCAAACAAGAGCTTTGTTATTTAAAACAAAGTTGGAGCCATTTCATCAACTCTAAGGAGTTGATAGGTATATTTCTTAAAACATCCTATGCATGTTTTTAGTTTTTGTAAATGTTGCACAAAAATATATGGGGGCCGAAAAATTTATGCTCAAAATTTCTGTTTTTCGCTTCCGTTGCGTTTCCGGCCTCCGTAACCGGTCCGCTTTCAAGTGGTATCCGAGCTAAGGTTGCGGTTTTTGTGCTATATTTACGTAATATTGTATTGAGATCGATTTCTAACCGCTTGAGAATTTTTTGTGCATAGATTCAAGAGGGCCGAAAATTTTATGTCAAAAACAAAAAAAAAAAATAAATTTTCGGGCAGCATGTTGCTGCCCGAGGGCTGCCCGAGCTGCCCGGAAATTTCGGGCAGCAAAGGGCAGCCCGAGGGGGCTGCCCGAAACTTCCAGTTTTTAATAAAAAAAAAATTTTTTTTGTTGTTGCCGGAATCCGGCGACGGAGCTCCGGCGACGGCGATGACGGCTAGGGTTTCCAAAAGATGTTTTGGATAATCTTAGTGTCATGGGCCTTGAGATGTTGGGCCATTGGATGGACAACATATTTTGTAAATTTTAAATGGGCCAAAGTATTTTTGTGAAAATGAGTTTTGGGCCCTTAAGTTTAAATTTACAATTGTTGCACATATTTTCTCATAAAATAAATAGTTGAAGTGAGACTTTAATTATTTATAGTAAATTGTGATTTACAAGAAATTCGATTATAAATAAATTAATTTGAAAGTAAACAAAGGTGTTTGTATACTTTGTTAATTTAATTTATAATTGTGGCGGTTAGTGATTGGATCAAGATATATAATATTGGATCAATTAATTATAGTAATAATTAATTGATGGTGTATGATATGTGATATTATGCATGAAGGATGATCAAAAGCCCAAGCCCAATTTGCTAGGTGTATGCTAGGATATTTGTGTTGTATGATTGTAATAATTATCAATTTATAAAGTGGGCTTGGTATATGGCCCGTTCCCACCCCCCATGAGATGTATCCCTATGTGCCATGGATATTTAATTGTAAATATTAGAATAGGGGAAGATCAAGATTGGAAGATGGTGGCCTTGGTGATTATGAAGATCGAAGACATGTAATATTGGATGCTAATGTAATAATTTAGTTGCATTGCATCCCTGCATTTACCCTAGGATTGGACCTAGGCCCGTGTTTGGCTCACACGGGCCATTAGTTTTGGGGCAATTGATCATCCTTGTACTGTTTTCTATTTATAATATATGCATGATATGTTATAAATAATGAGTATGTGCGTTATTATTATTATAATAACAAAGTTGCATGAATCCGGCAAACATACGATCAAACATGGCGAGCTTTTAAAATAAAATTAATGATGAGACCTTTCAAAATTAAAAAACCCTCATTTTGAATAAGATTCAAAATTAATATCAAGTCCGAAAAGGGGAATTATAAATTTGTTTATAATTTCCTTGTCTTCCATCGACAATGGATGCATGATGAACGCTACCCGTACTCGGGGCTCGGCTCATATTATTGGGAAGCCTTGGGTGCCGGAAAGCTGTGACATCCATTGACATTGTGATGTGAACTACGTGGAACTCCCATGATTTCGGCTCATATTATTGAGGGAACTCATGGCGACCGTCCATTAAGGTTCAATATCGATGGGTTAGGCTTGACACGTAAAGATGAACGACGTCATATTATTGGGTCCTAATCAAACGTGAGACAAAAGTATACGTAGAGGGTTGCATGGCGATGCAATTGGAAACTACCTTTTAGGAATTGTGATGGCCGATATTATTCGGGATCACAATTCGCTAATTGGACCTTACGTACCTTCTGAGGAAAGTGTTTCCCGTTTTCACTAGAGGGTAGTGAAAATGTCAAAACAGTGGGAGCGATTATTTATAAAGTAAAAGTCCAAACTTTATATCTTATTAAATATTTTAAAATAGTCATTAACATTTATCTGTTTTACTTTTCAGTACAATCTTTGACATGTCATCAATTCGCAACCCGTTTTCGGTCATTCTCGAAAAACACATTCTAACCGGACCAAACTATATCACTTGGCTAAGAAATTTAAAGATTGTCCTAAACTCGGAGAAGATCGCATATACACTTACTGAGGCGCCCCCTGCTGAGGCTCCTATAGGCTGCACTCCTGAGGAATTGCAGACCTACAAGGATTGGTGCGACCATGACTTGAAGGCGAAGTGTTATATGCAGGCTTCGATGAACGATGAGCTGCAAAGGCGATTCGAGGATGCTAAGAATGCTGCTGACATTCATATGCACCTCAAGGAGCTCTTCGGTGAGCAGACTCGGCCTTTGAGGCATGCCACAGTGAAGGAGCTCATCACTTTACGCATGCGAGATGGGACTTCGGTCCATGAGCATGGCCTAAAGTTGATTGGGCTCGTGGACAAGCTCGTAGGCATGGATTTGATCTTGCCATCGGAGTTGACCACGGATGTGTTGCTGTTGTCACTGCCCAGCTCTTTCGATCCTTTTGTCGTGAACTTCAACATGAACAAGCTTGAGCCCAGCCTTGAAGAGTTGGTGAACATGCTTGTGACCTTTGAGTCCACGATCAAGAAGGAGAAGCAGGTTCTTTTTGTGGGCTCTTCATCTGGCACGAAGACCGGTCCACCTGGGAAGGGAAAGAAGCGTTCTTTCCAGCGTACCAAGAAGAGCGTGCCCTTGAAGAGGCAGAGTCCGAGTCCCGTTGTGGCAGCCGCGCCAGTGAAGGCTGAAAAGACTGTTGACATCTGTCACCACTGCAAGAAGCCTGGACATTGGAGGCGTAACTGCAGAGAATATCTTGCGCAGAAGGGTTCTGGCAAAGGTATGTTCTTTATTGAAGTAAATATCTCGATTAACTCTACTTCTTGGGTATTGGATACCGGCTGTGGCTCACATCTCTGTAATGACTTGCAGGCGATGGGAAGAAGTAGGAGGCTCCGAGAGGGTGAGACCTTCTTAAGGATGGGCAATGGAGCAAGAGTTGCTGCCAAAGCCGTAGGAGATATTTGTTTAATTTTGAACAATGATTTTAAGTTTGTATTAAGAGATGTTTTGTTCGTACCAGACTTGATTAAAAACATTATTTCCATTCCTATGCTTGATATTGATGGATATTCTTGTTTATTTGGCAAAGGTGTTTGCAATATTTACAAGAATGAATGTTTAGTTGGTACCGGTGAACTTGAAAACAATCTCTACACCTTAAAATTAAAAGATATTCCACTTAACAATGTCCAAACGATAACAACGACAAATAAGCGCAAACAAGATACTCTTAATTCGGCACAATTATGGCATGCTCGATTAGGTCATATATCCCTAAGAAGGATGAACAAGTTAGTGGGAGTTGGCATGTTTGATATGTCCGATATTAATGCTCTCACGACTTGTGAATCCTGTCTAAAAGGAAAGATGACCAAAATTCCCTTTAAGGGCCATGCGGAGCGAGCCAAAGGGTTATTGGATTTGATCCATACCGATGTGTGCGGTCCGCTTAGCATCACCACTAAGCATGGACTTGCCTACTTCATCACCTTTACCGATGACCATTCGAGGTATGGGTATGTGTATTTGATGAAATACAAGTCTGAAGCCTTTGAAAGGTTCAAAGAATTCAGAAGTGAAGTAGAGAAGCAATTGGGACGAAGCATCAAGACACTTCGATCGGATCGAGGTGGTGAGTACTTGAGTGCCGAGTTCCAAGAGTATCTTAGAGAGAATGGGATTCTCTCGCAGTGGACTCTGCCCGCTACACCACAGTTAAATGGTGTTTCGGAGCGTCGTAACCGGACTTTGATGGACATGGTTCGGTCTATGATGGGGTTCACAGAGTTGCCGCCATCCTTTTGGGGATATGCGCTTGAAACAGCGGCAATGTTGTTGAACAATGTCCATACAAAGGCAGTTGACAAGACTCCATATGAGATATGGATGGGTAAGCCTCCCAAGTATTCTTATCTAAGAATATGGGGGTGTCCTGCTTATGTGAAGCAGACAGTGGGAGATAAATTGGATAGTCGATCCATTTTATGCTACTTTGTGGGATATCCAAAGAATTCAATTGGATATTACTTCTATCATCCCCAAGAAACAAAGGTGTTTGTTTCTAGGAACGCAACCTTTTTGGAAAAGGAATTTCTATTAGATAGAAAAGGCGAGATGATAGAACTCGAAGAGGTTCGAGAGACACCCACAGTTGTAGAACCCACACCCGAGAAGCCAAGTGAGGAGATACAAGCTCCTAGAAGAACCGAGAGAGTCTCGAGACCCCCTGTGAGGTATGGTCTGCTTCTTGAAGAGGGCCATGATGAGCCTAACCTTGGATGTGATCCAAGGACTTTCAAGGAAGCGTTATCGGATGCCGATTCATCCAAGTGGCTTGAAGCAATGGAATCTGAGATGAATTCCATGCATTCGAACCAAGTGTGGAATCTCGTGGATCCACCTGAGGGAATTGTTCCCATAGGGTGTAAATGGATTTACAAGAGAAAACTTGGGGCGGATGGGAAGGTATTGACCTTCAAGGCGCGATTGGTAGCAAAAGGGTATACTCAAAGGCAAGGTGTTGACTATGAGGAAACCTTTTCTCCAGTTGCGATGTTCAAGTCCATTAGGATATTGCTAGCCATAGCTGCATGGTATGACTATGAGATATGGCAGATGGATGTGAAGACAGCCTTCCTTAATGGGGATATTAAGGAAGAAATTTACATGTCTCAACCTGAAGGGTTCACATCCATCGGAAGTGAGCATATGGTATGCAAACTTCAAAGATCTATTTATGGTCTTAAGCAGGCATCGAGGAGCTGGAACCTCAGATTCGATAGTACAATCAAAGAGTTTGGTTTTACTAAGAATCCTGAGGAACCCTGCGTGTATAAGAAGGTCAGTGGGAGTGCTGTGACATTCCTAGTTCTTTATGTTGATGACATTCTACTCATTGGGAATGATGTAGGAATGTTGCAATCAACTAAGATATGGTTAGCAAGTAAGTTCTCAATGCAGGACTTGGGTGAAGCATCTTTTGTATTGGGAATACAGATCTATAGAGATAGATCAAAAAGATTGCTTGGTCTCACCCAGTCCACATACATTGATACCATAGTGAAGCGGTTCTCGATGGATGAGTCCAAGAGAGGACATCTACCAATGTGTCATGGCGTGTCCCTATCCAAGTCTATGTCTCCCAAGACTGATGCAGAGATAGCGGCGATGACACGAATTCCGTATGCTTCAGCCATTGGTAGTATCATGTATGGGATGATATCTACACGTCCTGACGTGGCATTTGCACTAAGTGTAGTGAGTAGATATCAATCCAACCCCGGTCTTCCACACTGGAAAGCTGTGAAAGACATCCTCAAGTATTTGAGAAGGACCAATAAGTTGTTCTTGGTCTATGGGGGTGGAGAACTGAAATTGGAAGGCTATACCGACTCTAGCTTCCAAAGCGATGTTGATGACTCGAAGTCAACCTCCGGATTCATATTCATGCTCAATGGTGGTGCTGTCTCTTGGAAGAGTTCCAAGCAAGACAGTACTGCGGATTCCACCACTGAGGCAGAATACATTGCTGCATCGGCTGCAGCAAAGGAGGCTGTTTGGATTAGGAATTTCGTCCAAGAGTTGGGCGTCATTCCAAATGGAGTTGCTCCTATCCCGGTGATGTGCGACAACACGGGAGCCATAGCTCAGGCGAAGGAGCCAAGGTCTCATCAGAAGTCCAAACACGTATTGAGAAAGTACCACATCCTCAGAGAGATCGTGGAAAGAGGAGATGTCGTGATTGACAAAGTCGGCTCCGCAGATAATGTTGCTGATCCACTAACTAAGCCTTTACCAGGACCATCGTTCGAGAAGCATCGCGAATCAATGGGTCTAAAGTATATAGGTAGTTGGCTCTAGTGCAAGTGGGAGATTGTTAGAGTAGGTGCACGTCGAGCCAAGTGTTGGCCGACTGTTCACGATGAAACTCTTTGTATAAACGATCTTTATTTTAATAATATTTCAATTTATTAATTTGGCGCATCTTTATCTTTATACCCATGCTTGTTGCATAGATAAAGTCCTTGAATATACAAATAGTAGAAAGAATATGAGATGCTCATATGATGAGTATCATGAAACTCATATTTGGAATACTGTATATTCTAAACCGTTCCTAGTCGATTCAGCCGCCACTAAGAAGGATAAAGGCCGCTCGAGTTAGAGACTAGTATCTGCGATGTGAGTACCATGTTTCATTGGTAGGGGACATTGTGATGTCCGAGCATGCAGATAGGTGCTCCTGGTAGAGTGCACTGAACAACCCTCTATAAAGGACTTTCCAAGTGGTTCTCACTTATCGAGTGGAAACGTCCTAGTTTATGGTTGTACACCATTAGTCCTTATGACCCGGGACAACATTGAGACTCTATGTGCTAGCGTTTCACTTTGACTTGTTTACCGACTCTTTTGGGGTCATTAGGTGGCAAGATTGGGTGTTACGGCGAAACATATAGGAGTCGATGCATTGTAGTCGGGGATTCACCGCTTACCTACGGGTATGGATATCCTATGTGTTTTTCATGTATGTGTGGGTTGAAATCTCTGATCAGAGTATGGTGGTAATTATGAAAGGGGTTTCATAGATTACACCATCGATGCAACCACGACATGACACATAGTATCGATTCATTGACAACTCTCGATAAACCAATAGTTGTCGAATCGGTCGGGATATATGAGCTGAAAGGACCGTACTGTACGCTAACCATAATTGAATGGTTCTTGCAGGCACTATCATGTGATACCTAGGGAATCACGTAAGCGATGCTGCTAGGCGTTTAACGTGATTGGTTGGGTACTATCAGACTTGAGTTCTGACGTTCTTACTATCAAGGAGTTGATAAGTAAGAATGGAGCAATTGGGGTATGCTCGTATAAGGACATGTTTAGTCCGAATCACATTGAGATGTGAACCCACGGCTAGTTGTATCAATGAACCATTGAGGGCCACACAAGTACTTGCTTAGTAAATCCCGAAGAGAAGTAAAATAGTTCAATGTGTTGAACGGCTTATAAATGTGTTTATAAGCGTAAAGAAAATTAGAAGTATGACTTCTATGAGAGAAATATAAATTTTAATTTATGGAAGTGTTCCTAAGATTAAAATTTGGCCAAGTAAATAATGTAGTTGAAAATTGTGATTTTCATAAACATTGTTGTGGACTAAATTAAATTAATTCAAGTGTTGAATTAATTAAACACTAGTAGACCTAGTAGAGTCTAAATAATTAAATTAATTCAAGTGTTGAATTAATTAAATAATATTGAGTCTTGTAGAGCTCAATTTAAATAATTATTTAACTAGTGGGACTTGAGTAAAATCAAGTAATATTTAATTTATCTCAAATGTGTTTGAGATAATAAAATTTAGTCTATGGTTTTTAATGTGTTAAAAATCATATAATATACAAGTGAGACATGTAGGGATTGCATGCTTGGGAGGTGAAGAGCCTTGATTACTTTTTAATAAAATATTCAAAAGGCATGCAACTTTTGAGAGACAACTTTTCACAATACCTAGGCTATTCTCCCACACACACAATCTCATCACTTGGCCGAAATTTCTTGGAGGATTTCTCTCCATTTTTCTTTCTCTTTTGTTCTTCATTTTCTTGGAAGAAAATCATTCTCTTTGAAAAATCCTCAAGTTTTTCTAGTGCAAAACTTGAGGGGATTTACCTTGTTGAGTGGTGGGCCTAATTCTTTGGGAGAAGAAGGTGAGCTTGTAGATTTGTCCACCAAACAAGAGCTTTGTTATTTAAAACAAAGTTGGAGCCATTTCATCAACTCTAAGGAGTTGATAGGTATATTTCTTAAAACATCCTATGCATGTTTTTAGTTTTTGTAAATGTTGCACAAAAATATATGGGGGCCGAAAAATTTATGCTCAAAATTTCTGTTTTTCGCTTCCGTTGCGTTTCCGGCCTCCGTAACCGGTCCGCTTTCATATTTCCCATGTCATACACCCTGACGAAGCTGAGCTTGATCAGACCTTGAGCTATGTTGAACAACCGATACAGATTCTTGATCGGAAAGAAAAGGAGCTCAGAACAAAGACTATTCCGCTCGTGAAAGTCCAGTGGAGTCGTCATGGCATCGAAGAAGCGACTTGGGAGACAGAAGAAGAAATGAGGCAGAAGTATCCCGAGCTATTTACCTGATGTAAGTGATTCTTCAGTTTTGATTATATTACTTTCATGTATGCTTCAATAGATCGCTTGTGATTTCGAGGACGAAATCATTTCTTAGAGGGGGTGAAATGTAAGGTTCGAGATTTACTAGTCTTCATTGACGTGATACTCGGAATATATGAGAATGCATGACGTGCAATGAGGGGAGAAAGACATGAGAAATTAGAGTTTTTAATTTGAGATGGACCGCACCCGCGCCTAGAATAGGAGTGCACCCGCGGTCATAAAATTCTGATTTTCGGAAAGGCAGGCCGAAGCTACACCGCACCCGCGGTGCTAGGAGACACCGCACCCGCGGTGGATGTCCAGTAGGGTGCCTAATTTTGACATTGCGATACCGCACCCACGGTAAGAACAAGACCGCACCTGCGGTGTCAAGACCGCACCCGCGGTGCTGATGAGACCGCACCCGCGGTCGATGATTTTAGAAAATAAAAACCATGCCGAAGCATGAGCGCACCCGCGGTGCTAGAGTGACCGCACCCGCGATGCTGCATGCGAGAAATCCACCTTTGCTTCTCAAGTTGACACATGGCATGGGTATATATAGAAGTGAGCTGAATCACTCTTTCTTCAGAATTGCAGGAGAGAACCGAGAGCTATTCCAAGAGAAAAGAAAGGACTTTTGCACTTTGAAGCTAGATTGTGCAAGATTTAGCCATCCGAATTATATTCCGAGTTAAGATTCGTGTTTCTCTCATCACCGGCTTCGAAAGGATGTAAGTATGATTCATTTTCAACATGTTTCGAAATTCAGATATGAGAGGAGTTATGATTTGAGTTCTAGAAGATGTTCTTGAGATTATAAATGTTGTAGAATCATAAACGGATTGATAATTGGATGTGTTATGCTATTGTATGAGATTCCAGCATGTTTTGAGTTGTATACATTCAGATTTTGGGAAATTATGATTGTGGTGGTTGATGTTATGACTTGTGGATTATGTACTGATTATTGGTGGAGTACCGGTATCGAGAAATTACGCCAATATGCCGTCGAATGTTATTCAGATTGAATATCAAGTTCTATAGGTATTGAGTTGATTGAGTGATTGATTGAATGTTCATTGGTGATTGCCATTTCAGATTGTATTGACGATTTTGATATCAAGACTTCAACTACGACAGATTGTACTACAAGAAAGTATAATTCATGTGATTGTAGGGAAGACACGACTCGAATCAGATTTGATTAGAGTTTCCCAACCAAATCACATACTAGATTTATTGTTATGTTTTTTTGATATGTTTTTAATTGTTTATAGATTATATTCAAATCTCCTGATATGATAATGCTGTGTTTATAGATCTATATACAAGCATTGAGATAGGAGAGTCATTGACAAAGTTGTCAAAACTAGACGTTCGGTGTATCGACGCATAGGAGCAGACTTCCTCCGATTGTAGACATTCGATACAGACACGACCGAAGTCTAGGAGTAAGACGTACAGTTACCCCGATTGGGAGGGTAGGTAACAGATAGTGACGTCTTATTCACCCTGGGATCCCTAGAGTAGAGTCAAGACATGAGTTGATTTGCATTGCATGCTTATACATGTTGGTTTCATAGACTATGGAACCTATTATTCATGTTACATGCATGAGATTATGCTTTATGATTTTATTATGCATATGCATGTTTACATGTTTTATACTGGGATTTGTTCTCACCGGAGTTTCCGGCTGTTGTTATGTCTGTATGTGTGCATAACAACAGGTGGGGCAGGATCTGGGTCACGACAGAGATGAGTTCGAGTTAGAGTGTTGACTACGGGCGCAGAAGATCACTAGTGGTGTCAGACTGGACTTGTACTACTTGTATTTTATGGTTTGTAATAAACATTAGAGACGTGTTTGGATTAGAACAAGACATATTTGTATGTTTGTATAACAAGTAAAGATTTTATGCTTATTTATATACATTAGATTTAATGTTAAAAAGCGAAAATTTGACCCACATTTTTTCACAGATCCATTTAATCCCAGATAGAATTGAGTTAGAGCCCGGGTCCCCACAATTCAGCTGCCACCACAAGCCTTGAAGAGGATTTTGCACTTGGAGTTGAAGATTCGAAGATTTCCGATCATCGTTCTTCGCGTTTTTTGTCAACTCTAGTTTTTCTAATATATTTTTTATCTTTTAAACGTTGTTGTCTTTATTTCTACCATGAATTCTAGTAGCTAAACCTTACATATTTGTTGAGATTTAAGGGGATCCTACCCCGAACTTTGATTTGGTTAATTCCATTGTCGAAGTTGATTTATTCTTGATTATTCTACTGTTTTTCATTGTGATTATCAAAGCGTAGTTAACTTTGATAATAGCCTTATATTGCGAGTGAGTTCAAGAGAATAGATTGTGATATGAACAATTAGAATAGTTCGTGGATCTACAATTTACATAGACATATGAAATGGATACGCGCCGATAGTCATTGTTCATTCGGACGAAAACTAGGGGATTTCATATATCGATATGTGATTCACTCTTGATAAATAATTAAAGACATTTAATTACTTCACTAAGTAGAATTTGTTTGGCATAGCTCGAGAGAGTGTGTTCAATTGAATAGGAAATCTTGTCGGAAGCGTAAATCACTATCGAACGAATTGATAAATTAATGAGGGGTAGGTGAACTGAAATTCCCAACAAATTCATTTCTCACTGAGGGGTAGGTGAACTGAGATTCCCAACAAATTCATTTCTCACTGAATTTTAATTAACCATTCTAGATATTATATCTCGTTATTTAATTCCTGTTTTATTTGCATTTTTTATTTGAGCATAGTAGTAATAAACGACCCTTCAAATTTCGTTGCTAAAGATTTGATAACTGAAAATAATAATTGTAAAATACAGTTTTCAGTGGAACGCTACTCGTACTCTAGTACATTATACTATTACTTGCCATCATGCACTTGCGATTAATTTTTGAGTATACTTAACCATATTTTTGTTAAGGATTCCACGGTGCAAGTTTTGCTCGATCGGTGAGATTTTGAAATCTTTTGAATTTGAACAGAAAGCTTGTGAGGAGATTTCAGCAGAATAACAACTTTGTAGTTTTGTTCGTTATTTTTTCTCAGCTGCTCTTCTCGGCTATTTAGAGGCTTTGCCTCCAACGGTAACAACGAATACGTTTGATTTCAGTAATTAAATGTAGTTGGCATACTTACATGTTAAAAATAGGAATTTCTTTTAGAATGCATAAATAATTATTTTCAAGGGTTATTCGAGCCCTGAACGAGGAACAGAGACCAGGATAGTAAAGGAAAAATATTTTTAATATATGACTAAAATAAGGACTTTTTGGAAGCTTGTTTATTATTTTCGAGAACTTTCCTAAACGAGATATTTTTCCTACGTACTAATGGGCCTATCATATTAGGATTATTGGGCCTATATTTCTACCTAAGTATTTTTATCATAAGCCTAGACTCCCAAGCCCATTTTTCTCCTAAAATCTAACGTTTAAAACAAAAAACTAGGGCTCTCTTTCCTGGCAGCAGCAGCACACACACACTCACGTCCAAAGGCACTCTCACGCTGATATTGAAGGCAAAAATCACAGCAAAGGGTTCCCCGTCCCTCCGTCAACACTCTTTCGTGTCTAGACTCGAATATTCGTGCGTAAATCACGCAAAGGCACGCCTTATACCTTAATTTTCTCATCATTCAAGCCATAGTATGTGTGAATATATATTCTTGTATGAAAAATCTGATATCATGATATTACTTTCGTTTTTGTGGTTTATGCATGTAAGAACTTGGATTTCTTGATATATATGTAACGTCCCGAAAATTTGAAGGTTCACGTGAACCACATGCATGTGAGTTATCAAATTTCTCATGCATTTTAATTAAATTGTTTTAATTGCATGAATTGATTGTGGTAGGTATGTTTACATGTTTAAAATATTGTTTTATTTTAGAATGCATAAAACTGTATTTTTAAAGGTTATTTGAGATGCGATCGAGGAATGGAGACCAAGGGCTGAAAAAAGGAAAATATTTTTATTAAATAGTTATTTTTAATTGTTTAATGTGTGGTGTATTTTAGATAGAATTTTCGAATATGAGGTGTTTTGAGGTTATTTTATACGCCGAGACACATTTTTAAACGATATTCGATTTTCGACAAAAATATGAACTTTTCAATAACTCGACTATTATTTTCACAAATATTCCCAGAAAAAATATTTTAAATATGTACAAATGGGCTTCATGTACCTATTATACTGGACTAATGAGCTCAAACTTTCACACATGTTTAATTAACAAAAAATACCCCAAAACCTCATAATAAACGCCTCTCCCCTCACACACACACAAGGACTCTCCCCATTAGAATTCAACACACACCACACATGATTTTGAGGAGGAAACACACTCCTTTGAGAGAAAAGCAATCATGGGTTCCGTTCGTCGTTGTTCTTCGCATCTCAACTTAATTGTCGTGTGTAAAATACGCAAAGGTACGCCGTAATCTTCTTTCTAACATCTTTCACACCATAATACATGATTGAAGCATGTTTGCATGAAAAATATGTTAGACTTTTCATTAATTTCGTTTTTGTGACATAGCATGTCTATAATTCAAGTTTTTGTGATCCAAACCGTGTTGTATTGTTTCTTGAGGGGATGCTACCTTAGGGACACTAAAAAAGGATGAGTTTAGAAAGGTTTGAGGGCCTAGATAAGTTGACACAGGGGCTGGGCATTAGGGGTTAATCGTTGCACAAAAATAAGGGTCCTTGCATGGTTAGGGTTTGCGGCTAGGACTCCTTTAAGGCCACGGCTTCGAGCAGCTATTAACGCATGACCAGGAGACCTAAAGGGGATGTAGGAGGGTTCAAGGGAGGCTGCACTATGATAGGTTAGAAGGTCTAGGTGATCGCGTTTGCTTGGGGGCCGCGCTTGGTTGGGAAGTTGCAGTTTTGAGGGGCTGGGCTTCTAGGTTATTTAGGCACGGGTCCAGCTGCTTGATATGGAGTTGGTATAAGTCGTAGGAGGGTCGAACAGGTCCTGGACCAAGCGGATAGGGGCTGGAACCGAAATATGAGGAGTTAGAGTCCTATTAGGACTAGGACACCTATGCTTAAAACCAGCAGATGTAGCGACATGCTCCAAGGACTTTGTGGGCTTGAATTGAGTTCAATAAGGCTTAGTTATGTGTTAGGAAGCTTTGGTTAAATTTTGGTTAAGTTTCGAGTCTATAAAAGTCAAAACCGGGAGGTACGTCTAAGTTTAAAAACGATTTGGGAAATTAAACAAAGGGCATAAGTTTATGTGTAAGGAATAATTATGGGTGTATTTTAATGTTACTTGTTATGTTCGGAATGATTCGGGTCGTCGTGTAGAGGTCTATGAAAGAATACAAAAAGTTATGCTTCTAGGGGTAAAACGGTAATTTTACACATGAAAAATGTTAGTCGTCATGGTAGTGCCCTGAATGCTGTAAAATATGTTAATATGTTATTTTTAAATGTTTATGGAATTTTATAATGAAACGATAATTCTAAAAGATATGTTGCATGCTTGGTTTAAAAGAAAAAATGATTTTTATATATATTCTTGAATTTTTATAAAAGATGAAAATACGAAAAATTGAAGGAGGTGAAGTAATTTTGACTAATACGATGATTGTGATGATACGGTGATTATGATGATATGATGATATGTAAGGCCAAGTTCAGTTGATGGGTGAGAGTGTCGCTGATGTCCCCGCCGTCCAGTACTACGGTTACACGTTGATGGATCCATCGACCCTCAACAGATACAAAATTCAAAATTAACGATACAAATTCAATAAAAAGAAAATGTATACGTATATAATGAAAAGGAAAATGTTTATGATGAACGGAAAAATGTTTATGTTTATGCGTATTCATGAAAATCTATTTTAAGTAAAAGTACTTTCACTGTTGCATGTTATTGTATATGTATTAATTGCTATTACGGTTATGGTTTGTTGAGTCAATAGATTCACTAGGTGTGATCGATGCAGGTGAGCATGATGTTGATGTTAATGAGGGACTTGATGGTTGATCTTGCTGGACTGAAGGTGCACACAACCCGAGGAATATCGCTAGTTTTCCGCATTTATGTTTAAGTTTATGAATTATGATAGATATTTTTACAACTTTTATATGTCATGGAGTGGTTTTTGAGAGGATGTTAAAGATAATGTTAATTTTGAAATAATGCTAGTTTAGGTTGGTTGATGATTTATGATTTTATGCTTTAAATTACTTACTTTTGGATTTTCAAATAATATTTGGTTGGTTTATTTTAAAATGGTGTCAAAAATGTTATATATTTATATATGCATATATTCTACCGAGAGTAGTATAGAAAAGAAAAGAAAAATTCTAGTAATTTTTAAGAAAAACGAGTAGTGGACGTTTCAAATAACTCAAGTTCTTAATGTTGCATTTAGGGCTGACAGGTTAGGGATGGTATGGACATGATTTGGTGGCTGTCAAGGAGTCCTAGATGGGTTGGACAAGTCTGGAAAATAGTAGAGAAAGAGCTGAACAAAATTATGGGAATTTCATTGGTTAGGGTTCAGCCTTGGTCCTTCGAGGGTTCAGGATATGTGCAGCAGTTGGGTTGCGTCCAGAAGACCTAGGAGGGTTGTGTCGTGGTCCTAGACGGGTGGAGTCATGTCTGGTTCGTGGGAAAGGGCTGGAGCGAAGCAAAATGGTCGCGCGATCACCTTATGCACACAATTTGGGAGTTTTGTGCATGGTTCGGTGCAGGGACTATATGCAAGTCTTAGGCTAAGTCGTGATGGTCCAGAGGGATCTTGGGGTGGTCTAGTCATAGGCTGGTAGGGGCTGGTCCAACCAGATGGGTGTATAATAAGGGCCAAGGGTCTCCTGAGTTCCAGAGGTTGCAGCAGGTTTACAGATGGTTATTAGGGTCTGGACCGAAGCTAGGTTGGTGCGTAATAGGCTGGTCGAGTCTTGGTTCAAGTTAGGAAAATATATGTTCAGTTTCAGGTTGATTCGAGTTAAAACCGAGAGTACTCCGGTTTAAGTTTTAAAACGAATTATGAAACTTAATCGATGGGCTTAAGTTCACATCTAAGAAATGATTCCCTATATGTTTTAAAGGTGTTATGGTAAGTTTGGATGTGTTCAGGTCGAAGTTTTAATTTCTAGCGGTAAAATGAGAAAGTCAGGGTTTCAGCGGAAAACTGTCATTTGCACCTGAAAAATGTTAGGAGTCCTGGCAGTGTCCTAATAACTATAATAAATGCTACAAATGTTTATTTTGAAAGGTAATGAAATTTTTTTGATGAAAAACTATAAATGTTGGACGACGTATTGCATGCTTGGTTTTAAAAAAGAATTATATTTATGCATTTATTTTATAAAGTGATGGACATGATGAAAATGTCTTGAAGGAAGTGATTTGACATGGCAAGGAATTGGAGATTCATGAGGGACAAAGTCCCAATGGAACATGTTTACGAGACAAAGCCCCAAGGGAACCCAACACCAGATTTCTGTAGGCCACGACCTAGAAACGAAAAGTGGTTGTTAGTGTCATTGCCAACTATAGGCCAAGGCACATAACAGAAAATTGGTTACTGTTGCCCTGCCGCTTGGTACCATGGATACATCTGAGATTGATCAATCAACAAAAGATGAAAGGATATCACAATTAATGAACTGATTTCACCCATAAAGGAAATGTATATGTATAAAGATGAAAAGAAATGTTTAGGTTTATGCAAATGTTCATGCTAAAGTTATTTTATTAAAAGTAATTTTCACTGTTGCATGTGAATATATACGTATTCCTTGTTATTATGGTCAAGGCATGTTGAGTCATTAGAATCATTAGGTGTGAATCATACATGTGAGGATATTTCTGTGGAGACAGGATGACTTGATTATTGAACTGGCTGGACTGATGGTGTACTGAAACCCGTGGACATTGCTAATTTCCGCACATCTGATGATTAAACAGTACTTCAAATATTTTTACAACTTTTATGCGAAGGAGTGGGTTTTGAGCGGATTTAATACGTTCATGTTATTTTTGAAAAAAATGCTAGTTTTAAGTTTGATTAAATGGTTAAGTTTTTTATGATTTTCACTGTATTTATGAATTTTTAAGTAATTAGATGGTTGGATTATTTTAACGGTTAGTAAAGTATTATTTTTTAAGGCCGAAGCCTTTCTTAAAAAGTTTCCAATCCTATTTAAAAGCAATGAAAAAATCAGAGACATTTCATTTCTTATACTTAAATTGTTTATCCTTGATGCTACTGATGCAAACAACACTTATTTCATCAACCCAGAGAGGGCGGAAGGACTTCAAAAGATTCCATGTCGTAGGATTTTGAAATTCATTAAGCCAATTAATAAACAAGTTAATTACATATTTAAGTGGATAGATTTCAAATCCATGTATTTTAAAAATGTCCAAACGAATATGGTGGATTCAAACAATGGATTTGAAATGCTTTTATTTAGTTTATTTCCATCCAAATGTCTTCGAGTGGTTATTTCAGGAGGCTCTTTATGCATGCTGAAATACTGTACTATTAACTTAATACTACTCTACCACAAGCATGGCATTTCGTGTTGCCTCGATTATTACTCAATTTGTATCAAATTATAGATTAGTTCCATAAGTTTTGAATATATTTTTGAGTTGTGCTTCTTTGTTCGTATTATATTTATTAGTTTTAGAATTGTAAAGAATTTGAGTAAAATGAAATCTTCATAACCGCAATGTGGGAAAACTTACAAATCATGGTTCTTGACTCGTATTTATACTAGTATGGACAAAAACGTAAGTATATGTGTAAAAACGTATTTCTACTAAAGCTACTATAAATGTCCACTTCTAATACTCCTTCTCAAGATGGAGAATGTATATTTTGAATTCCCATCTTGATTAGCAAGTCCCGAAGTCTTCCTGGAAGAAGAGATTTAGTGAGAATGTCAGCCAATTGCAAATAGGAGGCAATATAGAAAACCTTGATGATTCCAGCATGTATTCGTTCACGTACAACATGACAATCGATCTCTGAACAAGGGCACTGGATCAACAACATGCTTTGATCGTTAGTGAAAGACTGGATTTGAAGCAATGTGAATAGCTGATTGACTATCACTGAACAAGGCCACTTGATCAACAACATGAACTTGTAAATCCTTTAATAAGCATAGTATCCAGACCACATCACAAGTACCGTTTGCCATGGACCTATATTCCGCTTCAGCTGAAGATTTAGACACTGTGTGCTGTTTCTTTGACTTCCAAGATATGATGGAATCTCCAAGAAGCACACAAAAACCCGAGACTGATCTGCGAGTATCCGGGAAAGCTGCCCAATCATAGTCTGTGAATAAGCTCAATTTAAGAGCAAATGATGAACTATAAAACAACCCTTGACCAGTTGATCCTTTGACATACTTGAGCACAGAGTAAACAGCTTGCAAATGTTTATCTCGTGGAGCAGATACATACTGACTAAGCTTGTTAACAGAATAAGCCAAATCAGTGCGAGTGACTGTAAGGTATAAGAGTTTACCTACCAACTTGCGATACAAAGAGGAGTCAGGGAGTAATTCACCATCATCATGTGTAAGTTTGAGATTAACATCCATAGGTGACGTTCGTGGCTTGCACCCATGAAGACCAGTTTCAGTGAGCAATTGCAAAGCATAGTGGCGTTGGCAGATATAAATGCCACGCTTTGATCTCGCAACTTCAATTACAAGGAAATATTTTAGATCACCTAAATCTTTCAACTTAAACTGGTCATTAAGAGATACCTTTAAGGCCTTAGCCTCTACCTCGTCATTTGTGGCTATAACCACGTCATCTACGTAAACAAGCAACGCTACGAATGCATCTTTATTAGTTCGAGTGAACAGAGAGTGGTCAGCATGTGATTGCACGAAGCCAATACGCCTCAAAGTTGAGGAGAACTTTGTATACCATTGTCGCCATGCTTGTTTAAGGCCGTATAAGTACTTACGCAATTTGCATACAGCACTTGAAGGTAGTAAAGACTCCCCCTTGATCTGATAACCCAGAGGTAGAGACATATATACCTCCTCCGAAAGATCACCATGCAAGAAGGCATTGTTCACATCCAATTGCATCAAGTGCTAGCCACGTATAGCAGCCACAGCTAACGAACTCCGAACAGTATCAAGTTTGGTAACAGAGGAAAATGTCTCAAAGTAGTCAATCCCTTCTTGTTGAGTATATCATTTGGCCACCAAGCGGGCTTTATAGCGTTCTAGAGTTCCATCAGCCAAGAATTTTTCTTTTTACCCATTTTCAACCCACAACACTTTTCCCCGGTGGCAAAGAAATAATGGTCCAAGTCTCATTGTGTTCCAATGCTTGCAATTCATCCAACATGGCTTGACGTCACTCTGGAGAAACAACATCTTGAGAAAATGACTGCGGTTCAATAATTTTGGAGACATTATTGACAAATGTTATATAGGAAGGAGATAATCTCTGATTATTAAGCACATTCTTCAATGGATGGATAGTAGAGGAATGGATGGGAGAATTAACAGTAAAACAATGATAGTCTCGTAGATGAGATGGTTGAACTGAATGTCTACCATATCGAGTGGAGGGGAGGTGTTCACCGTGACTAGACGAGGAGATTGGTTGAAACTGAGTTTGTTAAACACTATCACAAAAGAAGTCATTATCATTGGGCACATGTTGACTCTCAAAGGGAAACACACTCTCATGAAAAATGACATCACAAGATATGTATATTTCATTTGTTTCAAGATTAAGAAGTTTATAAGCCTTATAGCCAGATGGATAACCAAGAAAGACTGATTTTATGGCTCGAGGAGAGAACTTGGTGCGTTGGCTTGGCAATGTGGATCCATAACACAAACAACCAAAGTATTTGAGGTGTGTGTAATTTGGAAGTTTACAGTACAACAACTCAAATGGAGATTTATCATTCAAACGTGTAGAAGGAGTTCTATTTATGAGGTAAGCTGCGGTAGTGACACAGTCAGTCCAATAAGACAAAGGGATGTGATATTGAAACATCAAGGCTCGTGCAACATTCAAAAGATGTTGATGTTTCCGTTCAACAACAGAATTTTGTTGGGGAAGTTCGACACAAGATTTATAGGAGATTATACCTTCTGATATGAAGAACTCAGCAAAATTGAATTCAAGGGCATTATCTGATCGTACTGCCTTAATCTTGGTTCCAAATTGAGTGGAAACCAGCTTGCAAAAGTCAGGGAATATGGTTAGCACATCATATTTTCTTTTCAATAAATGAACCCAAGTGAAACGTGAATGATCATCAACAATAGTAAGGAAATACTATATCCTTCGACACGTAATGGATAGAAAGGACCCCATATGTCAATGTGGATTAGATCAGAAGAAGCATCACAAATAGAATTATTTGAAAGGAATAATAGTCTCTTTTTTTTGGATATATGACAAATGGAACAATCAAACAATTCATCATGTTTTATTGAATCAATACTTGTATTTGTTCCAATTATAGAGAGTCTAGTAGGGGAAGGGTGGCCCATACGATAATGCCATAACTTGTATTGAGTAAAAGAGACATTACAGACATTTGGAGATACACTTGAGGTATCTAGAACATATACGTTGCCAACTCGTTCACCCGTCCCAATCATCATGTCCTTGGTGAGAACCTGAATATGACAAAAATCAAAAGAAAAGGACTTAGAACAATGCATACTTTTGGTTAATGCACTGATGGATATGAGATTAAAATGAAAGGTAGGAACACATAAAACATCCTCAAGTATGAAATCAGTGGACAGATGGACTGATCCTATATGTGTTGCTAGTGTATGGGAGCTGTCTGGAAGAGTGACTTTAGAAGAAACAGGTGTCGAGGTGTGATAGATGGATAATGAGCAACAAATATGATGAGTGGCACCGATGTCTAACACCCAATGTGTCTGAATGTTAGAAAGAGTAGTAAGACATGAAGGAAATGTACCACTGAAGCAAGAAACTGAAGCATCACAATTCTCATGTTGCTTTAAATCTGAAGGAGGGCCACAACCAAGTTGGAGTTGAGAGATCAAGAATGCAATGAGCTGTTTACAATGATCTGGACTCAAAATATCTCCAGCACGATTCACATTCGGCTCAGGAATTTGAAGACATGTTGTACCCCGAACTTGATTAACATGCATCTTAGTGTCAACCTGTTTGATCTTGTGCCTTGGATGCCCCGGAGAATATCCATGTAACTTATAGCATTTATCCATAGTATAACCTAGAATGTTATAGTGGGAGCAAATAGGTCTACTATAAATTTTGTTACCTCAACTATCCTTGCCCCCGAAAGTGCCTTTAACAGCAGCAATGGGAGGTGAATGGAAAGGTGCAGAGGATTTGGGGAAACTTGTCATATCAGTGTGAATGGAGCGTTGTCTCTCCTCTTGCATGATTAATGAAAAAATCTTCGAGATGACAGGTAACGGATCCATCTTGAGAATTTGAGTTCGATTTTGAGCATATGACTCATTCAATCCCATCAGAAACTGCATGTTGCACTCCTGGTTATGGTAATTGATCCAATCCTTCATAGCGCCACATTTACACACCGAAACTGGTTGAAATTCTTTTAGTTCATCCCAAAGTATTCTCATTCGCGTGTGGTACGTGCTAACATCCAGATAACCTTGTTGAAATCCACTTAGTAATTTCTTTGTTTTAAAGATGCGAGGAGCATTGCTCTGTTGAAACCGATCGCGTAGATCTAACCAAATTTCAAGCGCCGTCGGGAAATACAGCAAGCTATCAGCAATTTCACGATTAACCGAGTTCAGAATCCATGAAATTACCATACTATTGCATCGCAACCAGGATCCATACTGAATATCTTCATTTGGAGGTCGCGAGAAGCTACCATTGACAAATCCAAGCTTATTTTTGGCTGTCAAAGCCATTGACATAGCACGCATCCAGGTATTATAATTTGTACCTGTGAGGGCATGAGACACCAGATTCAATCCTGGATGATCACCATTTTTCAAATAGAATGGGCTTCTTGAATCATCGATTGATGTTCGAACAACAGTCTGATTATTCGAAGCTTTACCGCCTTTGGCCATAGAAGATTTTGGAGCGGATTAGAGCTCTGATACCATTTCAGAATTGTAAAGAATTTGAGTAAAATGAAATCTTCATAACCGCAATGCGGGAAAACTTACAAAGCATGGTTCTTGACTCGTATTTATACTAGTATGGACAAAAACGTAAGTATATGTGTAAAAACGTGTTTCTACTAAAGCTACTATAAAAGTCCACTTCTAATAATTAGTTTTACATAAAAATTGAAGGGGGAATATCAGATGAGATGTCAGTTTACAGAGCTTTAATAGGTTCTTTACTTTACCTAACTGCTAGCCGTCCTGATATCATGTTTGTTATCTGCATGTGTGCAAGATTTCAAGAAAATCCTAAACAATCGTATTTTTCAGCTGCCAAATGCATATTGAAATATCTTAAAGGCTCACAAAATGTGGGTTTATAATATGCTAAGGACTCATATTTCAAATTAGTTGGCTATTCAGATGCAGATTATGTAAGATGTAAACTTGATTAAAAAAACACTAGTGGATCATGTCAGTCTCTGGGAGAAAGATTGATTTCCTGGTTCAGGAAGAAGTAAACATCCATAGCAATTTCCACAACTAAAGCAGAATATCTAGCTGCTGGAATCTGCTGCACCCAACTGCTCTGGGTTCAGCAACATCTGAAAAATTATGGAGTCATCGTAGAAGAATCACCAATATTTTGTGATAACAGTAACACAATTGCGATTACATACAATCCAGTTCTTCACTCCAGGATAAAGCATATCGATGTCAGACATCACTTCATCAGAGGTCACGCTCTCAAGAATGAGAGCAGGCTAGAATACATTTCAACTGAACAAGAGGCAGTGGACATATTCACCAAGACACTACCCGAGACTAAGTTTTCTTCTTTATGACATATTCTTGGTTTAATTGATTTAGTTTAGTTTTTTAACACTTTAATATGATGATTCATTGCCAAGATTAAGTTCAAGAAAAAATAAATCATTAAAGGGAAAACAACATTGAACAAAATAACATTTTTATTGATATAGTTGAACTTGTTCAATATAAATTTCCCTATCTACTGCTTCCTTCCAGTTAGTCAACCAAATGGTTAACTCATCAGTAGTGGTCTTCAGGAAGTCCCCTGAGAAGGCAATCCTTCTTAGAACCTTCTGCTCCTTGAGGAGCATCAAAAGATAGACACCTTCATCCTTGAAGATGTCAGCAGCATGGGCAACACAGAGTCGTTGCTGATACTTGTTCTATGTTGCCACTCGTTTCCTCGTGGCAACAAGTCCTTCCTCATGAAAAGACTGTAGATCCTGGATCTTGTTCCAGGTAGATATCATCTTTTCCAATACGCTATCCTCTATCTTGAGCTTTCTCGCAGCTACTATGGACCGCATGAACTCCTCCGCCATGTCTGTTGCTGGGAACTGCTTGCCTTATCCATCTGTTACTACCTTGATAAGTATTATCTGATGAAATTTTCAAAGTGATTTTGTGACTAACTAGTTTGTTCTTACTCATACTCTGAACTATACGAAGGGACACAATCATTACTTTTGACAGAAGGATATGAAGAGATCTCTATTAGCCATAGACTAATCATTCTTCGAGGATGAAATAATTTCACCCTATCTATTGCATATATTTAGGAGGAACGTCGAATTATAATTGGTTAATTAATAAGACATTATTAGTCGGTCTTAAGCTGAATTGATTTTGTTTCCAACCGATCATTCAGTTCTCAACCTAACTGTTGGAACATTTCATGTTCGCAATCTTGATTTTGATGTTAACAAAACTTGTTATTGTGTTTCTAACATATTTACTCAAGTGTGAAGTTGCAAACACAAGAAGCAAGCGAAAACTGAATTCTGCACAATCTGAATTTCTGGCAAGCTTCGGTGTTTTGATGATATCTCTTAATTGGATGATTCAAATGACATTCCGTTAATTGAACGGATCAGAAAACTTAATTTGGAACAAGTCGTATTTCACGTCATTTGGGCAAAATCGGAAGTTATCATGGTCTAACGGATCACTCAATTACCGAACTGATCACACGAAAACATCAATCAGTTGGGTTTGAGCAGCTGCGGTATTTTGGTCATATCTCTCAGCTCAGTTATCGAAATGAAGCGATTCAGTATACGTTGGAAAGATAAGACGAAAATCTACAAATCATCTTCAGAAGTCAAAGTCTGAATCGAAGCTTAAGATGCTGATAAATGACGATTAAGCTACTGGTTCTGCACAAACTTAAATCAGCTAGGCTGATTTCAGCATACCAGCTGAAACTGAACCAACCGAACTAGCTGCTGACCAGCTGAACAACCAACTGAACCGAACTAGCTGCTGACCAGCTGAACTGAACTGAACCAGCAGTTGACCAACTGAACTGAACCAGCTGCTGACCAGATAAACTGAACTAGCTGCTGACCAGCTGAACTGAAGTGAACCAGCAGTTGACCAACTAAACTTAACTGAACCAGCTGTTGACCAGTTGAGTTGACCAGTTGACCAGTTGACTAGAGTTGACCAGTTGGGAAAATGCCCAGCCAGCTGAATTTGACCGTTGCAATTTCAGAAACAGTACAGAAACTCTCCAAACGGTCATATTCTTCTGTCCAACGTATATATCATTGTTGGGGCTTATAAATACACCATGTTGAAGATCAAACAAGAGCTTTTGAAGGGATTCAAAGCATGGGCAGTTTGCATGAAGAAATCAGTTAGTTAAGAGCACAAGCCCTTGTGTGAGGATACATTTGTGATGTACACTGTAACTGATATATTCCTCACATATGATCACTCAAACATATACAAGAGAGTTGAAGTTCAAAGATTAGTTGAGCGAGTCTTGCACAAAGATGTAAAACTTATGTATGTAGTCTTTGCATATGAGACATTAAAAAATATGATGATTTTGAGGTGCTGCCTACAATCTTGAGTGCTAGGAGTTCAGTTTAGGAAGTGGATAAGTCCTAGCTGAATGGGTTTGTACAAAGTGTTGTATAAATCAAAGTCTTTTAGTGAATCCTTCCCAAGGAGAAGAAGGGGTGACGTAGGAGTATTTAAATCTCTGAACATCCATAAACGAATTCGTGTCTATTTGTTTATTGCATTTACTTATCATTTCCATAGTTTTAAAAGATGCATTGTTGAAGCGTTTTATGTGTTCTTCAAATTCAAAAATATTATATACCAAGTGTTTGATAAAATGCTTCAACTAAAATATATTTTCTTATTCAACGACAGAAGGATATGAAGAGATCTCTATCAGCCATAGATTATTCATTCTCCGAGGATGAAATAATTTCACCGTATCTATTGCATATATTTAGGGGGAACGTCGAATTATAATTGGTTAATTAATAAGACATTATTAGTCGGTCTTAAACTGAATTGATTTCGTTTCCAACCGATCATTCAGTTCTCAACCTAACTGATCTTACCATATATGTTAACTGATTATCGATTCAATTGAGATTCCACAATAAATTTTGTGACTTTCAAAATTACTTCATTAATTATGTTATTCATTGGAAACATGGTCACAAGTAGTTCAATCGAGTCAATTTCTATATTTACAGATGAAGTAAATGCTTTTTATTCAAATTAATCTCTAACTGCCATGTGTCCCAAAATTTGAATAGTCACAAACATAAATATTTTTTCCGCCCTCATTCAGTTCACTTTACTCTATTCTAAACTCTCAAGCACTCATACCCTCAGAGCGTTTCTTTTTGCATAAAATCTAAGCTAATGGCAAGCCAAACCCCATCCTTCATTCTCAATGCAATGGCAATCAACTTCGACTCTACTCTATCTGTCTCAGATGAAGCTGTTAGGAGTGTATTTTTGAAGCTTGAAGCTGTTGGTCTGAAGAAATTCTTGGGAATTGCAACCCAAGTTATTTATCCTAAAGAAATTCAAGAAGTGTATGCGAAGAACAAGATTTCTGATGATGACAAGATTATTATGACCATCAACAATCAGGTACTGATTATGGACAAAGAATCCTTCAGTAATCTCTTCCGACTCCCAACTGAAGGTTTGTCTCACTTCTCTGAGATCAAACTAGCTGATATTGAAGAGATGCGGACTGTTGTCTGCCTATGGGAAGAAAATCAAAGTTTCAGATCCCAAAAAAGAACTGAAGCCAGAGATCTAAATGCTGGCTGATATTATTGCAAAGGATGTCCTCACCAAGACAGGTTCATTTGCTGCCCTAACCCTTGAGAAATTTCAAATCATGACTGCGATCATTAAAGGCACAAGATTGAACTGGTCAACCATTATTTTCAATATTCTGAAGAACATGGTTCAATCTTCCAAGCAGTCGAATGGTTTCGCTCTGTAGCTCAGCTATTTGCTGAAGAGCTCTGGCCTCGTTGATGACTTAGCTAAAAAGTCATCAAAGTTCAAGGTGTTCAACGCCAAGAACGGTCAGCCACCTAATACCAAGTTGGATATCTCGCCGGAAAAATTTATCAAGATCAAACAAGATATTGGGATGATGACAACTCCCAAATCTATGAAGAAAGCCAAAAATAAAGAAGCGGTTAAGAAAATGACAACCAAAAGAAAATTGATTTTCAGTGAGAGTGATTTGGAGAAGACTCCATCTTCGAACATTTTGAAGATGTCACGGTTTCAGAAGACCAAACAAACTGCTTCTGAAGTGATCCAGCTGATAGACTGATGCCTACTAGGGCTGAGGCACCCATACCTGCTATACCAATTCGGTCAGTTCCAGTTGAACCATCGGCTGAAGAGACTCAGCTGAAGAAGCCAGCTGATCATCCATTGAATCTTGTCACCGATAGTGACAAACTGAAGATTGTTGGACATCGAGCACCTTCTATCATTGTATTGGAACATTTCATGTTCGCAATCTTGATCTTGATGATAACAAAACTTGTTATTTTGTTACTAATGGTTTATCGTAGTGCACATGATACTGTAACTGATCAAAAGCCGAATTGATCAGTTATCTCGCCTAACTGAAGCTTTCGAGAACGCCAATTTATATTGCCAACTGATTGCCCAAGCTGAATCAGTCCAACTGCTGTGTCGAAGAATAGTTCCACCGATTGATCAGTTTTTAGGTAATTCAGCAGAAAACCTTCAGAAGCCTGGCCAGCTGATGAAGCGCTCAACTGATGGAAAGTCCAACTGAATAGTTCAACTGAACCAGTGTAACCAGTTAAGCTGACGAGCCAACTGATTTCACCAGATCAGTTCAAGACCAGTTCAAAGCATCAGTCAGGAATCAATCAGTATGGAGAACACGACAAGCTTATTCAATGGAATCCAGCTGTGCGAACTGGGTAAAATATCTTTACTATCAGTAGTAAAATTAATGGATGTTGCAACAAAGATTAAAGCCGAGAGATTCCATGAGACTTGTCGGAAAAGTCGAGACACAAAGTCCTAGGAAAGAATTCAAGCTGCAACGGGTACAATTATTGAGTCTCACTGTACTATCAGTTTCACGCCTATAAATAGAAGATCCGTGAAGACTAATAACAAAACGATTGTGTGAAGATACAAAGGAAAAGGGCACGCATATTGCATATCATTTTTGAAGAAGCAATCAACCGAGAAGGAACACTTCATCGTGTTATCAGCTTAAATTAAAAGAAAAATTCCCTCAGTGTGTGAGAACACTTTCGTGTTGTACTCAGAGACTAGTTCTCTCTCTCTCACACACACACACCACCACAACCAACACTCAAATATAGTCTTGAACAAAGACGTTAAACTTGTGTATGTAGTCTTTGACACACAGACGTTAAACAAGTGTTAGCTGAAAGGTGCTACCTTCAGTCTAGGCTAGGATTTTAGTTGAGGCAGTAGTAGTAAGTCCTAAGCTGAGTGGGTTTGTACAAGTAGTTGTATAAATCAAAATCTTCTAGTAGATCCTACCCGAGGTGGTAGAAGGGGTAACGTAGGAGCAGTTGAAGTCTCCGAACATTCATAAAAATATCTTGTGTACTTAACTGATTATCTATTGTTTTCAAACTGAATTGATCCGTTAGAGCATCAATCAGTTCAGTTTTCACCATAACTGAACTGAAATATGCGACAATTGATTCTTTGCTTTTCAGTTATTCAGTTTACATAAGTTAAAATGTTTTCTAATATAACATGTTTCTTTATGAAGGATTACTTCGAGTTTCTTCTGTTTGGTTTTGAAACCAAACTCGATTTAATTCATCGGTGTTAACATTCTTAGAACACGAGCTATTGTATCTCATTGGAGAATATAGTGTTTGAAGCATCTTCGAAGGTGCTAGCACACGATCCTTAACATTGTTATCAGACCAACTATTATACCAATTGCCTGACCAAAAGGTGTTATAATTAGAGAAAAGGTAGGTTCAACTACCACGAGGCTAACCATTTCTCACGTCCTAACTGACCTAAAAGGCAAGGGCAAGATGATCGTAGTTCTGTTTCAACTGAGCTTTTACTTCAGTCCGCTTCGTCAAACGCATCAGATCAAAGAAATAAGTCATCCTTTCCATTTCTTGAGCAATAGTGATGGCATGTACTAACTTCAAAACACAGTTCAGACTCACATCGATCTCATTTGGAATAAAATAAATGAGTTTGCTGAGTCTAAGATGAAAGATTTTGATGAATGGGTACAGTTTCGCACTGTATTGTATGCCAGACGACTAAAGAAGAAATCAGTTTTAGGGAAATTCATTGACTTGGAACCGATGGTTTGGAAGACAGTACATGCCATCACTATTGCTCAAGCAATGGAAAGATGACTTATTTCTTTGATCTGATGTGCTTGAAGAAGCTGACTGAAGTAACATCTCAGTTGAAACTGAACTACGATCCAATCAGTCCGACTGCTTATAATGAGCGAGCTGTCTTCCAATAGTTGGATTCAGATCTAATATCTTTGCAAATGATGATCAATGTCTGGGAAATTGATCAACAACTATACATACCAGTTGATTTCGAAAGTTAAACAACTGCAGAACAAGCTAAGTCAATTGGAGTTCAGATAAAACCATCCAAAGAGCCAGTTGTTGAACATGTTTCTAAGCTAGAAAATGAATCTGTTCATGAGCTGATTCAACCATCTTTACTCTCTGAAACTTCATCATCTCCACCAGCTGGACAACCTCTATACACGGATTCTGAGTTGTCTTTGGCCAACTTTGACGAGGTCATCCAATCAGTTTCCACTGAAATCCAGCTGAGAAAGATGTATGCCAAGACTCAACAGAAAAATTAGACTCAGATCTATGTTGAAAGAAATTGTAGATGAATTTCAGTCAGTTGTTATGAGTGAACAAAAACAACAAATTGATGCGGCCCAGTTGCACTCTGAACCAATAACTGATTTGCAGGTGCCAGCTGATGTGCCATCTTGATCAACTGCTGCTTAGCTTACTACTTCAGTTCCAGATGCTCATCAGGAAGCAGTTGAAGAAGTTGTTACACAATTAGAACAACAAACTGAGACTGAATCACAACATCTAGCCATGTTGATTTTCAGGGGAAAGGACAAGGGCAAAGCACCTGCCACATCTGAAATCTTGTCTCCTGAAATGCCTATAGCTACTGATATCATGATTGAAGAAATTCATTCTAGTTTTCTCAACCTAATCTCAATTGTCTCTGACATGAAGTCAACTCAGCTAATGCATGCGCTTAAAATTGATTGTATGAAGGAGAATACCATGAAGAACCTCAAGCAGGTTACCAAGGATATCACCTCATTATTACTCCTTGTAGATCAGTTGAAGAAGGACCGAGTGACAGTTCCAGCTCTCTTCCAGACTCAAGACATGCTGATCAACCGAATTGACTTAGTGCACACAAGTATGTCAAAGCGGATGGATTTGATGCAGAAATGATGTTGAATGCTATATCTCAAGTCAGCTCAGAAGTCTGACTTCTCTCGCCCATGCTGGTTTTGATAAAAAGGGGGAAGAAGAGCAGTAGAAGAAGTCAAAGAAAAGATATAGTAAGCCAACTGATCAAGGACTTGCTGACAAAAGAGCAAAGAAGTGAAAAGCAGTAAGTTCAGTTAGACGACAATCTTTCATTCTCAGTTTGTACGAATCTGTACAGTGAAATATTATTTATGTACAAGAGTTATGTTTATTTTATCTACGATGGAGTTTATCAATTCTTGAATTCTATTTTGTCAAACACCGAAAAGGGAGAATTTGTTAGAATTAGAATTTCGGAATTTGACAAATAAAGCTTTTGAAGATTGAAAAAGTGATCGGCTCAACTAAATTAATTCGATCTAAAACTACCCAAACTGAAGTTGCCCGAACTAATAATTAATGAGTAAAATAATCGGAGGCAATCGAACTGATCGAAGCTAACTGAATCTGAAAAGATAACTGAACCATCAGTTGGAACTGATCAGTTATACACTTAGCTCAACTGATGTAATGCCCGAGAATTTGATCCTAATAATCTGTAATTATTGATTTATAATTTGACATGATTATAAGAGGATTAATCGGGACACGGTTTGAATTCGATATAAAAATATGTATGTGCGAGGACGAAGTTCTCACGCATATGCGCGGCCTGGCAGGGCGCATATGCGCAAAATGTCCAGAGGACCTCGCGCATATGCGCGACCTGAATCCGCGCATGTGCGCGAGGGTGGCAGAGAGTTGGCAAAAATGAGCAAAGGCCTCGCGCATATGCGCCAAGATGTGTCGTGCATATGCGCGAGCCACCGTGTAAACACGCGCCGAGAATTAAGTCTCGCGCATATGCACGAGGAAGGTACGCGCATATGCACGAGAGGCTTTTGGCGAGAATTCAGAAGGAGCCACGTAGCAAGTTGCATGCAATATATATATATATACATACTAACCTTCAGATAAGGAAAATAAAAAAAACGAAAGCTTCGGGGGAAAAAGTCGATTCTTGATTTTAGAATTCGATTCGTGAGAAATCCGTCCGTTAGATTTTAAATCCGACTTTGGTACTGTGTCCATATCAACGCATGCTATTACAGGACGAAAGTTTTATTACGTTTTGACATGTTTTGAAATTATTATGTTGTTGGAATTGAATACACGTCATATATGTTGTTCTTGACATGTTAGACAACGTAGAATCGAAGTCATATTAAGAAACGGACTGGATATGGAATTGTTATGATTTTCAGAATGGAATTGATTAGAATGGATATCAGATTTGCACTGTGATTGATTATAAGTTATTGGAATTAGTATATACTGTTGTGGTATCACCGGTATAGCAGAATTATATGATTGTACCGTCAGAATTTAATAAGACAGAGATATCTTGATTTAAATAGAATATGGATACTGAATATTGATATTGTCATTGCCAGCTTGAACATTGACAGACTTTGGGCCGAGACTTTGATTGTACAAGAGCAACAGAACGAAAGGTTTAAATAATTGTTGATTCGGGATTGCACAACTCGAGTTAGGTTTGACTTGAGTTTCCCAAAATCACATACTTTATTTTGTTGCATTGATATTTGCAGATTATCAGATTGATATGTTTAGTCTATTGAATTATAGCAGAGCCAGAGTTTGAGTCTAGGGCAGATCAGCCTAGCTAGGGCAGAACCGCCAAGTCTTTCTCAGAACCGCTGAGACTCTAGACTTATGGTGTATCGATGAGCTTAGATGTAGATCGAATTTTATTGTAGACATTCGTTACGGCATGCCGAAGTCTAAATTAGATCGGGATCCCTAGGTTAGAAATAAGTTAAATAAGATAACAAGTCATTCACTTAAATACAGATTCATATTGATTCATGTAGTCAGACTGGATACATGTTTTAATGATTGTTTATTCTTTTATATATGTTTTATATGATTGCATTGATACATTGTTTATACTGGGATATTTATATCTCACTGGAGTTATCTGGCTGTTGTCTTGTATGTATGTGTGCATGAAAACAAGTGGGACAGGTTCAGGGTCACAGAGGTGTAGAAAGATCGAGTTAGAGTGGTGATTCCGGACTTGGATATAGATAGGTTTTTTAGTTAATTGTAGTAGTTGAACCTAGTTTTGAACTAGATGCATGTTATACAAGATTTGTATTATTATACTGGTTTGTATAATAGAATGATTCCATTACCTTCAGCATTTTTTAAAAAAAATTTAGACCCTGTTTATTCAAATTGATTAAATTAGTCCCAATGACGATTAAGAAGATGATTAGCGTCCGGGTCCCCACAACAGGTGGTATCAGAGCGATAGATCCTTTAGATTAAGATAGAAGAGGCTAGTGAGTGGGGTAGATTGAGGTTTTCTTTCCTGATTTTGAATGCTAGCATGTCTTACTGCTTTAATACATGTTACTTGCTTATCTGATTTGATACAGTAATATGTTTTATTGAGACTGGATCAGCACTGATTCTATATCAGCAGTAAGATCATCAGAGGAGGATTGAAACAGAATTGTGGTATTGTTACTAATCTATTTGATTAGCAGATATGCCTCCCAGACGAATCCCAGAAAGGGAAGTACATCAAATCCTCCAATAGATGTAACCCCGACTCCAATGGAAACGTTACTGAAAAGATTTCAGTCATTTCACCCGCCAACTTTGAAACTAACAGAGAACGCTGTGGAACGATGTTGCAAACAACTGGTGGATTACGATAAAGAGGGCCTTGGAGCATAGAGGTACGACTATTACCTGGAATGTCTTTAGAACTGAATTTTACCAATGTTTCTTTCCAGTGTCGTACCGAAAGGACAAGGTGGCGGAGTTTGCCAATTTAAAACAGGGACAGATGAACATGGAAGAGTACGTGTCAAAGTTCTCCACCTTGTTGAAATTTTCTCCACATGTGGCTGACAGCAAGGAAGCTACTGCTGACCAGTTCATCAATTGCCTAAACCCAGAGATTTTCACATTGGTGAACACAGGGCGACCGAATAATTTTACTGACGACCTGAACAGAGCTAAGGGAGCAGAAGCCGGTCTGATGAGACAGAAAGGGGCTTTATTTGTGCCTCCAACACCGAGACCACAGCAACCACCTCCCAGATTTGAGAGTGGCAGCAGCAGTGGAGGGAAGAAGGGATTTTGAAAGCCAAAGGAAAGAAATTTAAGAAATCGGGCAGCAGTTCTTCTACCTCCGGTGGTTCCAGACAGAGCCAGAATTACACTGGAGTTTATTGCAAGACTTGCGGAGGAAGACATGCAACTGAACAATGCCAGGGAGTGACTGGTAGTTGCAACATCTGTAAACAACCGAGACACTTTGCTAAAGTGTGTCCACAGAGAGGTTCTCAAAGATCTAAGGGAGCCGAGTCATCGGGATCAGCAGCAAAGACTGAGAGACGATCAGCTGATGTTCACACATTCCAGCCAGCGCCATCTCAGTCACAGCAGATGCCAGGAGGTAGCCAGACTGTCAGCCAGCCTCCTAGACAGCAGGCCAGAGTATTCGCTTCGACAGAGGAGCAGGCCCAGGAAGCACCAGATGACGTTGTGGAAGGTAGCTGTTCTTTATGTGGTTACTCTACTTACGTATTGATTGATACCGGTGCTTCACATACATTTATTTCAGAACGATTTGCATTAAGTCATGAATTGCCTGTAGAGTCTTTAGCTACTGTAGTGTCTGTCTCTTCGCCTTTGGGGACAGGTTTGATATCCGTAAATTCTGTTAAGCCTTGTGTACTACAGTATGACGGGCATGAGATTGAATTAGATTGCATCGTACTTGGGTTGTCCGATTTCGATTGTATTATCGGTATTGATATGCTGACCAAGTACAGAGCTACAGTTGATTGTTTCCACAAGATAGTGAGATTCAGACCAGATATGGCTGAGGAGTGGAAATTTTAAGGTAAGGGTTCTAGATCAAGAATTCCTTTAGTATCCGTATTATCTATGACTTGATTATTACAGAAAGGAGCAGAGGGATTCCTTGTATATTCAGTAGATTTACTGAAGTCGAGTCCGGCATTGGCAGACCTGCCAGTGGTACGTGAGTTTGCTGATGTCTTCCCAGATGAGATCCCGGGATTACCTCCAGTTAGAGAGATAGACTTCAGCATTGAATTGATGCCAGGTACAGTACTGATTTTTAGAGCTCCGTACAAAATAGCACCAATTGAATTGAAAGAATTAAAGGAACAGCTGGAAGACTTACTGGCCAAGGGGTACATCAGACCGAGTGTTTCTCCTTGGGGTGCGCTAGTATTGTTTGTAAGAAAAAAAGACGGTTCGATGAGACTCTGCATCGACTATCGGCAACTAAACAAGGCAACGATAAAGAATAAATATCCTTTGCCTCGTATTGAAGATTTATTCGATCAGTTGCAGGGTTCTTCAGTATATTCTAAAATTGATATACGATCGGGATATCATCAGCTGAGAGTCAGAGATTCTGATATCTCAAAGACAGCATTCAGAACCAGATATGCACACTATGAATTTATTGTCATGCCATTTGGTTTGACGAATGCTCCAGCTGTATTTATGGGATTGATGAACCGTATATTCCAGAAATATCTCGATGATTTTGTGATTATTTTCATCGATGATATTTTGATTTATTCAAAGAATATGAGTGAGCATGCTGAGCATTTAAGAACAGTGGTGCGAATTTTAAGAGCTGAGAAATTATATGCTAAACTATCGAAGTGAGAGTTTTGGTTAAGACAGGTAGTATTTCTGGGTCATATTGTATCCGGAAACGGGATATCAGTAGATTCCAGTAAAGTGGAAGCCGTGATTTCTTGGCCAAGACCGACGTCCGTACCCGAAATTCGCAGTTTCATGGGTTTAGCGGGATATTACCGTCGTTTCATTAAAGATTTCTCGAGTATAGCTAAACCAATTACTCAGCTGACTCAGAAGAATGCTCCATTTTTTTGGTCTGAAGAATGCGAGACCAGTTTTCTGGAGTTAAAGAAGAGGTTGACGAGTGCCCCGATGTTGACTATCCCGTCTGGTACTGGTGATTTTGTGGTTTATTGCGACGCTTCTCACAGAGGGTTGGCATGTGTGCTGATGCAGCGAGGGCATGTTATTGCTTATGCCTCAAGACAGCTTAAAACACATGAGACCCGTTGCCCAATTCATGACCTTGAATTGGCAGCCATTGTCTTTGCATTAAAGATGTGGCGACACTATCTTTACGGTGAAAAGTTTGAGATATATTCTGATCATAAGAGTTTGAAATATCTGTTTTCACAGTCTGAATTGAATATGAGACAACGAAGATGGCTTGATTTGCTTAAAGATTTTGATTGTGAAATCAAATACTATCCAGTAAAGTCTAATGCAGCAGCAGACGCACTGAGTCGAAAGGTATGTTCTTTATCCTTATTGACGATTGGTGTTTCAAATTTGATAGAAGACTGCTGTTTTTCTGGATTAGAATTTGCAATATATTATAGACCGTTGAGACTTTATACGGTACAAGTAGAACCTGAACTGATTATGAAGATTAAGGCAGCTCAGAAAGTTGATCAGAATATACAAAAATCTGTATCGATGGTCAGAACAGGGCATCGCTCGGAATATCAGGTACGTGATAACGTCTTTTATGTGAATAATCGTCTGGTTGTGCCGAATGTCCCAGATCTAAGATGACAGATATTGTCAGAAGCGCACAACAGTCGATTCAGTATTCATCGTGGTGGCAGAAAGATGTATAATGATTTGAAAAGATAGTTCTGATGGAAACAAATGAAGACTGACATTGCCGAATTTGTTTCCAAATGTCTGAATTGCCAGCATGTGAAAGCAGAAAAGAAAGAAACCAGGAGGGTTATTACAGAGTTTGTCCACTCCTGAATGGAAATGGGATCACATTTCCATGGATTTTGTGACGCACCTACCGCGTTCCTCCCGAGGTTGTGATGCAATTTGGGTCGTAATTGACAGATTGACCAAATCCGCATGTTTTATTCCGTACAAAATGACGTACAGATTTGACCAGATGGCAGAAATCTATGTCAGAGAAGTGGTCAGATTACATGGAGTGCCGAAGTCAATTGTATCTGTGATCCTCGATTTACTTCGCATTTATGGCAGAGTTTGCAGCAGGCTCTCGGTACAAAGTTACATCTCAGTACCGCATATCATCCACAGACCAACGGACAGTCAGAACGGACTATCCAGACACTGGAGGATATGCTGAGAGCAGTAGTGCTTGATTTTAGCACTAATTGGCAAGATGCATTGCCTCTTTGTGAGCTTTCGTACAACAACAGCTATCAGACGAGTATTGAGATGGCACCATTTGAAGCGTTGTACGGAAAGAAGTGCAGATCGTAAAGAAAAACAGCTCAGAACGAAGACTATTCCACTGGTAAAATTCAATGGACTCGTCATGGCATTGAAGAAGCAACCTGGGAAACTGAATCAGATATGAGACAAGAGTTCCCAGAGTTATTTCGATAATGTAAATTTCTTATACAGTTTTATATATATACTCCTTAGTGATACGATTAATGGATTGTGATTTCGAGGACGAAATCGTATCTTGGGTGGAAGAAATGTAATGCCCGAGAAATTGATCCTAATAATCTGTAATTATTGATTTATAAATTGACATGATTATAAGAGGATTAATCGGGACACGGTTTGAATTCGATATAAAAATATGTATGAGCGAGGACGAAGCTCTCGCGCATATGCGCGGCCTGGAAGGGCGCATATGCGCGAAATGTCCAGAGGACCTCGCGCATATGCGCGACCTGAATCCGCGCATGTGCGCGAGGGTGGCAGAGAGTTGGCAAAAACGAGCAAAGGCCTCGCGCATATGTGCCAAGATGTGTCGCGCATATGCGCGAGCCACCGTGTAGACACACGCCGAAAATTAAGTCTCGCGCATATGCGAGAGGAAGGTACGCGCATATGCGCGAGAGGCTTTTGGCGAGAATTCAGAAGGATCCACGTAGCAAGTTTCATGCAATATATATATATATATATATATATATATATATATATATATATATATATATATATATATATATATATATATAGATACTAACCTTCAGATAAGGAAAAGAAAAAAGAAACGAAAGCTTCGGGGGAAAAAGTGGATTCTTGATTTTAGAATTCGATTCGTGAGAAATCCGTCCGTTAGATTTTAAATCTGACTTCGGTACTGTGTTCATATCAACGCAGGCTACTACAGGACGTAAGTTTTATTACGTTTTGAAATTATTATGTTGTTGGAATTGAATACACGTCATATATGTTGTTCTTGACATGTTAGACAGCGTAGAATCGAATTCAGATTAAGAAACGTACTGGATATGGAATTGTTATGATTTTCAGAATGGAATTGATTAGAATGGATATCAGATTTGCACTGTGATTGATTATAAGTTATTGGAATTAGTATATACTGGTGTGGTATCACCGGTATAGCAGAATTATACGATTGTACCGTCAGAATTTAATAAAACAGAGATATCTTGATTTAAATAGAATATTGATACAGAATATTGATATTGTCATTTCCAGCTTGAACATTGACAAACTTTGAGCCGAGACTTCGATTGTACCAGAGCAACAGAACGAAAGGTATAAATAATTGTTGATTCGGGATTGCACAACTCGAGTTAGGTTTGACTTGAGTTTCCCAAAATCACATACTTTATTTTGTTGCATTGATATTTGCAGATTATCAGATTGATATGTTTAGTCTATTGAATTATAGCAGAGCCAGAGTTTGAGTCTAGGGCAGATCAGCCTAGCTAGGGCAGAACCGCCGAGTCTTTGTCAGAACCGCTGAGACTCTAGACTTACGGTGTATCGATGAGCTTAGATGTAGATCGACTTCTATTGTAGACATTCGATAAAGCATGCCGAAGTCTAAATTAGATAGGGATCCCTAGGTTAGAAATAAGTTAAGATAAGATAACAAGTCATTGACTTAAATACAGATTTGTATTGATTCATGTAGTCAGACTGGATACATGTTTTAATGATTGTTTATGCTTTTATATATGTTTTATATGATTGCATTGATACATTGTTTATACTGGGATATTTATATCTCACCAGAGTTATCCGACTGGTGTCTTGTCTCTATGTGTACATGACAACAGGTGGGACAGGTTCAGGGTCACAGAGGTACAGAAAGATTGAGTTAGAGTAGTGATTCCGGACTTGGATATAGATAGGTTTTATTACTTAATTGTAGTAGTTGAACCTAGTTTTGAACTAGATGCATGTTATACTGGATTTGTATTAATATACTGGTTTGTCTAATAGAATGATTCCATTACCTTCCGCATTTAAAAAAAAAAATTTAGACCCTGTTTATTCTAATTGATTAAGTTAGTCCCAATGACGATTAAGAAGATGATTAGCGTCCGGGTCCCCACAACTGATCGGCTATATAGTCAACTAATAATAAGTTTGACACGTCATCAGTTAGTGCGTATGCAACAACCGATAATTTGTACAAAACTGATATGATCTGTTGGTAGGTGAAAGATTGTTTAGAAGGGGGGGGGGGGGGGGGGGGAGATTTGAATAAACACTTGACAATTTTACCACATTTTCAAATAATGAGTCAGTTTAGTGATAAACTGAAATCATGATTCTTGTTATGTCAATGTCAATCAGTTAACTAAAGAAAGTAGGGAAATAAACTGACTGACAGATATAATAAAATTGAAATTATGAGACACAAGATTTATTGATGTTCGGAGATTTCAGTCACTCCTACGTCACCCCTTCTATCAAGAAGATAGGAAATTCACTAAAAGACTTTGATCAATACAAGACTTGTACAAACCCTTTTCAGTTTTGGGCTTAACAATTCCAAACTGAAACTCATAGTTTCAATACAATTTATCAGTTCACAGCTGATCTGAAACTAATCAGCACAGCAGATCTCTATAAGATCAAAAATCACAACAATAAGTGTTTGTGCTTGTAAGCTTGATGTATACCCTTGAATGCTATGAATGTATATGCTAAGTGTGAGTGACAGAGGAAATATTTACGTATTTTAATACAATGTGTGAGTCGTAGTTCGCATCGTTCTGGGTTATTTGGAGTCTAAATTCTGCCTATTTCTTTTTATTTTATTGCATTTGATCACCGCTCACATAAGTCTGTTCATGTGCAGAAAAATGGAGAAAAATCAATTGGAAGAGAAGGCTGGGGACAGAAGATGTCACCGCCCCAGCACGAGTGCCGCAAAAGAAATGAGTGCCAAGCAGAAGACCTCGCGCTATGGCAGTCAAACTTTACCTCCCCAGCGCGAGAGGCTGAAGGAAAAAGAACAGAAGACCTTGCACTAGGGCGGTCAAGTTTGACCGCCCCAGCGCAAGAGGCTGCGGAAGACACCAGTAGTACAGTATATCGCGCGCTGGGGTGGGGAAACTTGAATGCCCTAGCACGAATAAAAATAAGAAAGTTTCCTTTTTGGATTTTAATCAATTTGGAAGGCTGATGGCTAAAGAAAAAACCTAGGCATGAAAATCAGACATCATTCAGCAGCCACCACAAGCCTTGGAGAGTATTTTGTGCTTGGAGTTGAAGATTTGAAGATTTTCGGACATCGTTCTTTGCATTTTTTCTCAAATATATTATTTCTAGTTTATTTTTTATTTTTTAAACATTGTTGCATTGATTTCTTCCATGAATTCTAGTAGCTAAACTTTACATATTTGTTGGGATTTAAGGGGATCATACCCCGAACTTTGATCTGGTTAATTCCAGTCGACGTTGATTTATTCTTGATTATACTACTGTTTTGCATTGTGATTATTAAAGCGTAGCTAACTTTGATAATAGTCTTATATTGCGAGTGAGGTCGAGAGAATAGCTTGTGATAGGAACGAGTAGAATAGTTCGTGGATCTAAAATTACATAGACATATGAAATTGCATACGCGTCGATAGTCATAGTTCATTCGGACGAAAACTAGGGGATTTCATAGATCGATATTTGATTCACTATTGATAAATAATATAAAGACATTTAATTACTTCACTGAGTAGAATTTGTTTGGCATAGCTCGAGAGAGTGTGTTCAATTGAATAGAAAATCATGTCGGAAGCGTAAATCACGATCGAACGAATTGATAAATTAATGAGGGGTAGGTGAAATGAAATTCCCCAAAAATTCATTTCTCACTGATTTTTAATTAACCATTCTAGATATTATATCTCATTATTTAATTACTGAACCTTTTTATTTGCATTTTTTATTTGAGCATAGTAGTAATAAACAACCCTTCAAATTTCGTTGCTAAAGATTTGATAACTAAAAATAATTGTAAAATACAGTTTTCAGGGGAACGATACTCGTACTCTAGTAGATTATACTATTACTTAACATCGTGCACTTGCGATTAATTTTTGAGCATACAAAACCATATTTTTATTAAGGATTCCACAGTGCAAGGCATATATCATTACATTTGCTCCATCTAAGACCATGAAGCTGCGGGCATACATTATTACATTTGCTCAATTCGAGCAGGAGTCTTTATATGAGGCATGGGAGCGTTTCAAAGATCTATCATACGAAGATGTCCTCATCACGAACTGCCACTTGGGTTAGTCGTTCAGACCTTTTACTATGGCTTGCTTACTCCTAATTGTACTATGATAGATGCTGCTGCTTGTGGAAATCTCTTGAGAAGCTGAGGAAGGATACGAGTTATTGGAGGAAATGGCTGCTAGAAGCTATCATCCTCAATTTGAAAGGAGCAACTAGAGGAGAAGTACAGGAGTTCACCAGGTAACTGACCTTTCTGTTATTACTGCATAACTTGATGTCTTGAACAGGAAATTGGACGGCTTGAATATGGGTGGCATGGCTATGCGTCTTCAAGAGATATTCTGTGATAAGTGTGGAGGTGAACACTTTGTGAAAGACTGTTAAGATGGCAATCCCTTCCATGTGCAAGAAAGGGCACCAGTGAATCAAGTGGGAGTCCAAAACCGTCCAAGGAATGACCGTATTCGAACACATACAATCTTGGATGGATGCAACATCCCAACTTCTCATGAGGTTGCCAAAACAGTCAGAATCAATCACAAGAGGACAACCATATGGGAAACAACCGATGTTCAGATCTGACCCTCCTAGAGAAAAAAAGTCCAATTTGGAGCACATGATGTCTAAGTTCATCTCATCTACCGAAACTAGAATCCAAAATCAAGATGCGTCGATAAAGGGGCTGGAGAATCAGATTGGATAGTAGCTAAGATGATAGCAAGCAGAGAGCTGGACACCTTGCCAAGTAACACTGAGACCAATCCAAAAGAGCAACTGAAGGCCATCGAGTTGAAGAGTGGAAAAATTTTAGAGTCTAGAGGGACAGAGAAAAATCAAGAATTGGATGAACCTACTGAGTTATCAAAAGGTAAGCCTTCTAACTCTGCACCAGCACCCACTGCACAATCTAAATTTGTTATCCTCCACCTTTTCCTACAACATTAAAAAAGGTGAAAATAGATGCGCAATTCGGTAAGTTTTTAGAAGTATTCAATAAATTGCACGTCAATATTCCCTTTGCTGATGCTCTGATGCAAATGCCAAGCTATGCTAAATTTCTGAAGGACATCTTAGCAAACAAGAGAACATTGGAGGATCACATGACGGTGAATCTAACTGAAAATTGCTCTGCTTTGGTGCAAAACAAGATTCCACCGAAACTTAATGATCCACGGAGTTTTTCTATTCATTACGTGATTGGCGATATTCTTTTTCATAAAGCTTTGTGTGATCTTAGTGCGAGTATTAATCTTATGCTTTTGTCTGTATTCAGGAAACTCGGATTAAGAGAACCTAAGCCAACCAGGATGTCCTTGCAACTAGCAGACATATTGGTCAAATACACATGAGGAGTCATAGAGGACGTCCTGGTAAAGGTGGACAAATTCATATTTCCTGCAGATTTTGTAGTACTTGACATGGAGGAAGACATGGAGATGTCCTTAATTCTGGGGAGACCATTCCTTGCGACTGGCAAAGCCTTGATTGATGTTCAAGAAGGTAAGTTGAGATTGAGAGTGGGAGAGAAAGAAATTACTTTTGACGTGTTTAATGCTCTTAAGCACACACTGCACATGGATGACTGTTTTAGAATTGATGCTGTTGACCCTCTTGTGTGTAATTTTGTGCAGGACTCTATGAAAGACCCATTGGCATCCACCCTCACAACTGAATTGAAGGAGGATGACTTGGACGAAGAGAAAGCTGAAATAATGGCACACTTTAATGCCAACAATCCATGGAAAAATCCAACAAGGATGAGACTGGAGAATTTGGGAGAGCGAAAAGATTTGACCCCTACAAAGTCAAGCATCGAGGAATCACCTACGCTTGAGCTCAAGCCACTGCCTCCGCACCTAAAGTACGTATACCTTGGTGAGATTTACACTTTACCTGTCATTATTTCTTCAGCTTTGACAGATGCCATGGAGGAAAAGTTGTTGCAAGTTCTTAAAGCGCACAAAAATGCATTTGCTTGGAAGGTGGCAGAGATCAAGGGAATAATTCCATCAATTTGCATGCACAAAATCTTGATGGAAGAAAAGTATTCACCCCTCGTGCAACCTCAAAGACGACTCAATCCAAAGATGCAAGAGGTAGTGAAGGCCGAAACTATTAAGCTTCTTGATGCAGGTATTATCTATCAAATTTCAGATAGTGCATGGGTAAGTCCTGTTCAATGTGTGCCTAAGAAAGGTGGGATTACGGTGATCACTAATGAAAAGAATGAACTTATTCCCACAAGGACTGTTACGGGGTGGAGAGTATGTATTGACTATAGGAAGTTGAATGATGCCACCTGTAAGGACCACTTTCCCCTTTTCTTTATTGATCAGATGTTGGAGAGACTAGCGGGACGTGAGTTTTACTGTTTTCTATATGGGTATTCGGGGTATATTCAAATCACTATTGCACCTGAGGACCAAGAGAAAACCATTTTCACTTGTCCTTATGGAACATTTGATTATCTTCGTATGCCTTTTAGTCTTTGAAATGCCCCTGCCACATTTCAGCGCTGCATGACTGCTATATTCCATGATATGATTGAAACTTTTCTTGAGATATTTATGGATGACTTTTATATCTTTGGCGCAACATTTGATGAGTGTTTGCAGAATCTAAGCTCCGTGTTGGGAAAGTGCGAGGAGACGAACTTGGTGCTTAATTGGGAGAAGTGCGACTTCATGGTACAAGTGGGAATTGTCCTAGGGCACAAGATTTCGGAACAAGGGATTGAGGTAGAAATTAAAGTAGAAGTCATCAAGATCCTACCATCACCAGCTTCGATAAAGGGAGTTAGAATTTTTCTAGGCCATGCCGGTTTTTATCGGCGTTTTATCAAAGATTTTTCTAGAATTGCCAAACCTCTATCTTCTTTATTTATGAAAGATGTTCCCTTTGAGTTTAATTTTGACTGTCTGCAGGCATACGAGGAGTTGAAGGAGCACTTGGTGACGGCTCCTGTCTTGGTGGCACCTGATTGGGATCTACCCTTCGAGGTCATGTGCGATGCCAGCGATACTGTGGTTGGAGCTATCCTTGGCCAAAGGAAGAACAAGGTATTTCACACTATATACTATGCAAGTAAGACTCTAGATAAAGCACAATTAAATTATGCACCACTGAAAAAGAGTTACTCGCAGTAGTATTTGAACTTGACAAATTCCATTCATACCTTGTTCTGTCAAAGGTGATTGTGTTTACTGATCACTTCTCCCTTAAATATTTACTCGCCAAGAAAGATGCAAAGCCACGCCTACTTTGGTGGATTTTATTGTTACAAGAATTTGATTTAGAAATAAAAGATAAGAAGGATGTTGAGAATGTGGTGGCAGATCACTTATCAAGATTAGAACTTATTATTAGTGACTGTGTCAATCATGCTATTAATGATTGGTTTCCTGATAAGCAGCTATTTGAGGTGAAACACTGTCCTTGGTATGCAAATTTCGCTAACTTTCTTGTCACAGGCACACCACCACCAAATCTATCGTTTCACGAACAAAAAAATTCTTCTCTGACGTGAAATATTATTTTTGGGAGGAACCATTTTTGTTTAAGATTTGTGCAGATTCCATAATAAGAAGGTGTGTTGCAGAGGAGGAGTTTGGTCAAATTCTCAACCATTTCCATGATCGTGAGGTAGGTGGTCATTTTGGACCAACATGGACGATATCTAAGATACTCGAATGTGGCTTCTATTGGCCAAATCTATTTAAAGATGCTCGTTCTTATGTGCTTGCCTGTGATAAATGCCAGCGGACAGGTAACATCTCTAACCATCATGAAATGCCTTTAAATAATATTCTTGAGTGGGAGGTTTTTGATGTGTGGTGGATAGACTTCATGGGATATTTCCCCAGTTTGTTCTTGAAAAAGTATATTTTGGTGGCGGTTGACTATGTATCTAAGTGGGTAGAGGCAAAAACATATGCCTCTAATGATGCTCAAGTGGTCCTGAAATTTTTAAAGAAAAATATTTTTAACAGATTTGGAACACCACGAGCAATCATTAGTGATGGTGGTACCCATTTTTACCACAAACTTTTGAGCAAATACGGTGTCACACATAAGATCTCGACCCCCTATCACCCTTAGACGAGTGGTCAAGTGGAAGTGTCAAGCCGAGAGATCAAGCGGATTTTGGAAAAAGTGGTAGTGTTAGTCGGAAAGACTAGTCAGTGAGGTTAGATGATGCTATTGGGCATATAGGACTGCTTTCAAAACACCTATAGGCACTACACCATATAGGTTATTGTTTGGTAAAGCATGTCATCTACCCATAGAGTTAGAGCATCGGGCATATTGGGCAACAAAAGCACTTAACTTTAACTTTACTGATGCAGGTGAACAACGTCTGCTTCAATAGGATCAGTTTGAGGAATTCCAGAATCTGGCATATGATCTCGTACTGTCATACAAGGAAAAGACAAATAGGGCTCATGACAGGTGAATCATCGAAAGGGAATTCAAGGAAGGCGACAATGTCCTACTCTACAACTCTCGGTTGCGACTGTTTCCCAGAAAATTGAAGTCACGATGGTCTGGCCCATTCGTGAATTCTAAAGTTTATCCATCAAGAGCCGTGGAACTGCAAGATGGAAAGGATGGGACATTTACGGTAAATGGCCAGCGACTGAAGCACTACAGGGGTGACACAATTGAGCCATAGCTTGGAATCACCCGGTTCCAAGACAATCCAAACTAAAATTGACCGACAGTCCAGATCTGTACTATAAATTGAGAACTACCTCTCTTCCATTTATCTTGCACTTAATTTGATTTTGTTATTTTATTATTTGAAAAAAAATGGTTCCGTTGCAAAAACCCGAGGCGATTGCTCTAGGGTGGTCAAGTTTTACCATCCCAGCGCGACTCCTTGGCACGATGGGGATAGTGCGCATCACGCTAGGGTGGTAAAGCTTGACTGCCCCAGCGCAACCCATTTGATTTTCACCAGAACGCAGCCCTCTAGGGAGGCCAAACTTTACCGCCCCAGCTCGCCGCATTATAAAAACGTCCTTTTACCTTTCCCTTCTCACTCTGCGCGCCCCAAAATTTTTTTCCCCCCACCGAAATCTCTGCAAATTTCGCCCCTCACCTTCAATCTTCCCCTCTTGATTTGCTGGAAACTCGAGTTCCTACACTCCCACGACACTCAAGCCGCCGGTGACCCGTTCTTCCTTCAATTTCTGCAAGAGGTACGTGGATTATCCTTGGTATCTCTCCACAACCACATTCATACATGGCTCAGAAGAAATTTAAGGTAACACATGCCTCTTCTTCCTCCTCGTCTGGTACTAGAGGTAAATTTGTCAATGAGGAAGTCCGAAAATGATACGAGCATGCTAAAATTAATAGGCGCTCCATTCCGGAGCGGGGTTTGATTTATCCTCTAGATCATTATATTTGTTGCATGCTATTGAAGAACAGGGATGGGAACCTTTTTGTGCTCCACCTAAGGCCACGGCGATTCCGCTTGTGCGTGAATTCTACGCCAACGCCGTCGAGCGGACTAATGGAGCGGCTATGGTATGGGTAATTTAGTCTCCTTCGACTCAACCACACTAAATGCATTGTTGGTTACCCCTGTGGTTGATGAGTCTGATTTAGAGGCGTTAATCGCCAATCCAAATTTTGAGCCAATCCGAATTTTGAGTTCATTATTCAAACCATATGTTACCCGAGGGATAGGTGGAAGACTCCAAGTTGCTTTTTGGAAAAATATTTATTGTTTAGGCCTACGATGTGGTATGCGTTTCTCTCTAAACGATTGATGCCAATGTCACATACCAGTGATGTTCAGAAAGACCACACCATCCTTGTCTACGCACTGATGGAGGGCATTCCCATTAGTGTTGGCCGACTGATCTTTTCTCAGATACATCAGTCCATACATAGCTCGAGCATCGCCTTATTATTTCCTACCATTATTACCGAGCTGCGTGTGCGAGCCGGGGTAATTGCCAATGTAGAGGACGAATGGTTACAACCAATGAAGCCCATTGAAGGCTCGTGCATGAAGACGAAGAGAGGCAAGCGTGCTATAGACTTCCCAGAGGTACCCGAGGAGGAGGCAGCCGCCTACCACCCACCACTACCCCCACATCCCTGCCGACGGTCCATTATTGATAAGGTTGACGAGTTGTGTGCATTTTTAGTCCATCAAGATCAGTATAACACTGTCAACAATACACACATGGCATCGATGGAGTCTCTGGTACGCGGGATGGCATCGCACATGGGCCTTGACACCACCACTTACCTACCACCACCGGAATTCCCACCTCTATTCCCTTTCCTGTATGCTTATCCACAGGTCGACGATCCGGAGCTTGGCGTGGTGCCACCTGAGGACGAGGACGATGAGCTGTGATCAGGGGAGTTAACTGTTTTCCCTTCTTTTATTTTATTTTATTTTCTACTGCATTCTATATTTGGTTCTTATTGTTGTTTCCTTCTGTCATCTATTTTGCATTCGTGTCCTTGTTCTGCATTCATATGTTTGTTTAGGTGTTTCAGTTTTTTTTCTTTTGTGCCATGAGGACATGGAACACTCTTAGTCTGAGGGGGTCATTTAGTTTGTGTCTTTTATGTGTGTCAGTTGATGGTTGAAACAAGTGAGTTGGTAGCCAATGATGATTTTAGGTTAGATGAACTACATGTTGCTTAGCCTTGTCGCTCATTATGAATCCCTAGGCGAATGGTGAATTTGTATATGCACACATCGTGGGTTTTGGCAGTAATGTCAATGACAGTTGAGTTTAAAAATCTGTGAGGAAACTTGAAAAACATGAGATGCGAGTCGAACTTGAATGGATTTCTGTTGACAGTCGTTACTAGCCAGTGGCATACACTCGAGTAGAAAACTTTAATCCCCCTAGAATAATCTTCGTCCCAATCGTGCATCGAACCTCAAAAGTCGCCCCTAGGCCGGAGAAATAAACAGACCCTCTATTCAAAGCCCTGGGAGTATACATGAAAACATTATGCACTTGCAAAAAAAAAAAAAAGAATTAGAATGTGAAGGAAAAAAAAAGGGAATGTAAGGTGTAGGGGAGCCAAAAAGGGATGAAATCCTATCCCGAGACTAAAAAAGATGGAGATGTAAGGCGTTGAGGAATGTCAGCTAAAAATGCTGACAAGTGCATAATGAAAATGATCAGTGTACTCCCCATATTTTTGAACCGGTTGAAACATTTATGGATATTGACTCCTTAATTCTTGTTGGACAACTATGAAATTCTGCCGCTGTGTGTTTACTGGTTGGTCACTAATAGAAAAAGAACTCTGGATAGAGAAACTTGCGTTGAATTGTTGATTTGATGATTTGCATGATTCGCGAATGAAACTATCTGCAGCACGAGCTGGTGAAAGCCACAGCACACACACGGGCAAATTTTCTAGTCAAATCAAAATGCTATAAGATGCTTTAAAAAGGGGGTGTTAATAGATGCGGTGAGTTGACTAATTGGTTGTATTTCAAAAACCCGCCGAGGCATGAGATTTCAGTTTACTGTTTTGCCATCAGTTTAGTTGTTTTTAGTACTTTCACTTTGTGGTTTGGTTCATTTTTTGTTTGTGGTCTGTAACCTTTTTTACTTGAGGGCAAGCAAAAGATTAGTATGAGGGGGTTAATAGAGGTAATATTTGTGTGTTTTAATACATTGTGAGAGTCGTAGTTCGCATCGTTCTGGGTTATTTGGAGTCTACACTCTGCTATTTCTTCTTTTTTTATTGCATTTGATCCCTGCTCACTTAAGTCTATTCAACTATAGAAAAATGGAGAAAAACCAATTAGAAGAGAAGGCTGGGGACAAAAGATGTCGAACTTGACCGCCGCAACACGAGTGCCGCAAAAGAAATGAGTGCCAAGCAGAATACCTCGCGCTAGGGAGGCCAATCTTTACCGCCCCAGTTCGAGAGGCTGAAGGAAAAAGAACAGAAGACCTCCCAAACTTGACCACCCAGCGCGAGAGGCTGCGGAAGACACCAATAGTACAGTAGATCGCATGCTGGGGCGGGGAAACTTGATCGCCCTAGCGCGAATCAAAATAAAAAAGTTTCATATTTTGATTTTATTCAATTTGGAAGGTGGATAGCTAAAGAAAAAAACATAGGGACGAAAATCAGACATCATTCAGCTGCCACCACAAGCCTTGAAGAGGATTTTGCGCTTGGAGTTGAAGATTCGAAGATTTCCGACCATTGTTCTTCGCGTTTTTTGTCAACTATAGTATTTCTAATATATTTTTTATCTTTTAAACGTTGTTGTCTTTATTTCTACCATGAATTCTAGTAGCTAAACCTTACATATTTGTTGGGATTTAAGGGGATCCTACCCCGAACTTTGATTTGGTTAATTCCATTGTCGAAGTTGATTTATTCTTGATTATTCTACTGTTTTGCATTGTGATTATTAAAGCGTAGCTAACTTTGATAATAGTCTTATATTGCGAGTGAATTCGAGAGAATAGCTTGTGATAGGAACAAGTAGAATAGTTCGTGGATCTACAATTTACATAGACATATGAAATGGATACGCGCCGATAGTCATAGTTCATTCGGACGAAAACTAGGGGATTTCATAGATCGATATGTGATTCACTCTTGATAAATAATTAAAGACATTTAATTACTTCACTAAGTAGAATTTGTTTGGCATAGCTCGAGAGAGTGTGTTCAATTGAATAGGAAATCTTGTCGGAAGCGTAAATCACTATCGAACGAATTGATAAATTAATGAGGGGTAGGTGAACTGAAATTCCCAACAAATTCATTTCTCACTGAGGGGTAGGTGAACTGAGATTCCCAACAAATTCATTTCTCACTGAATTTTAATTAACCATTCTAGATATTATATCTCGATATTTAATTCCTGAACATTTTTATTTGCATTTTTTATTTGAGCATAGCAGTAATAAACGACCCTTCAAATTTCGTTGCTAAAGATTTGATAACTGAAAATAATAATTGTAAAATACAGTTTTCAGTGGAACGATACTCGTACTCTAGTACATTATACTATTACATGCCATCATGCCCTTGCGATTAATTTTTGAGTATACCTAACCATATTTTTGTTAAGGATTCCACGGTGCAAGTTTTGCTCGATTGGTGAGATTTTGAAATATTTTGAATTTGAACAGAAAGCTTGTGAGGAGATTTCAGCAGAATAACAACTTTGTAGTTTTGTTCGTTATTTTTTCTCAGCTGCTCTTCTCGGCTATTTAGAGGCTTTGCCTCCAACGGTAACAATGAATACGTTTGATTGCAGTAATTAAATGTAGTTGGCATACTTACATGTTAAAAATAGGAATTTCTTTTAGAATGCATAAATAATTATTTTCAAGGGTTATTCGAGCCCTGACCGAGGAACGGAGACCGGGATAGTAAAGGAAAAATATTTTTAATATATGACTAAAATAAGGACTTTTTGGAAGCTTGTTTAATATTTTCGAGAAATTTCCTAAACGAGATATTTTTCCTATGTACTAATGGGCCTATCATATTAGGATTATTGGGCCTATATTTCTACCTAAGTATTTATATCATAAGCCTAGACTCCCAAGCCCATTTTTCTCCTAAAATCTAACGTTTAAACAAAAAACTAGGGCTCTCTTTCCTGGCAGCAGCAGCACACACACTCATGTCCAAAGGCACTCTCACGCTGATATTGAAGGCAAAAATCACAGCAAAGGGTTCCCCGTCCCTCCGTCAACACTCTTTCGTGTCTAGACTCGAATATTCGTGCGTAAATCACGCAAAGCACGCCTTATACCTTCATTTTCTCATCATTCAAGCCATAGTATGTGTGAATATAAATTCTTGTATGAAATATCTGATATCATGATATTACTTTCGTTTTTGTGGTTTATGCATGGAAGAACTTGGATTTCTTGATATATATGTAACATCCCGAAAATTTGAAGGTTCACGTGAACAACATGCATGTGAGTTATCAAATTTCTCATGCATTTTAATTAAATTGTTTTAATTGCATGAATTGATTATGGTAGGTATGTTTACATGTTTAAAATATTGTTTTATTTTAGAATGCATAAAACTGTATTTTTAAAGGTTATTCGAGATGCGATCGAGGAATGGAGACCAAGGGCTGAAAAAAGGAAAATATTTTTATTAAATAGTTATTTTTACTTGTTTAATGTGTGTTGTATTTTAAATAGAATTTTCGAATATGATGTGTTTTGAGGTTATTTTATACGCCGAGACACATTTTTAAACGATATTCGATTTTCGACAAAAATATGAACTTTTCAATAACTCGACTATTATTTTCACAAATATTCCCAGAAAAAATATTTTAAATATGTACAAATGGGCTTCATGTACCTATTATACTGGACTAATGAGCTCAAGCTTTCACACATGTTTAATTAACAAAAAATACCCCAAAACCTCATAATAAACGCCTCTCCCCTCACACACACACAAGGACTCTCCCCATTAGAATTCAACACACACCACACGTGATTTTGAGGAGGAAACACACTCCTTTGAGAGAAAAGAAATCATGGGTTCCGTTCGTCGTCGTTCTTCGCATCTCAACTTAATTGTCGTGTGTGTACGCCATAATCTTCTTTCTAACATCTTTCACACCATAATACATGATTGAAGCATGTTTGCATGAAAAATATGTTAGACTTTTCATTAATTTCGTTTTTGTGACATAGCATGTCTATAATTCAAGTTTTTGTGATCCAAACCGTGTTGTATTTTTTCTTGAGGGGATGCTACCTTAGGGACACTAAAAAAGGATGAGTTTAGAAAGGTTTGAGGGCCTTGATAAGTTGACACAGGGGCTGGGCATTAGGGGTTAATCGTTGCACAAAAATAAGGGTCCTTGCATGGTTAGGGTTTGCGGCTAGGACTCCTTTAAGGCCACGGCTTCGAGCAGCTATTAAGGCATGACCAGGAGACCTAAAGGGGATGTAGGAGGGTTCAAGGGAGGCTGCACTATGATAGGTTAGAAGGTCTAGGTGATCGCGTTTGCTTGGGGGCCGCGCTTGGTTGGGAAGTTGCCAGTTTTGAGGGGCTGGGCTTCTAGGTTATTTAGGCACGGGTCCAGCTGCTTGATATGGAGTTGGTATAAGCGTAGGAGGGTCGAACAGGGCCTGGACCAAGCGGATAGGGGCTGGAACCGAAATATGAGGAGTTAGAGTCCTATTAGGACTAGGACACCTATGCATAAAACCAGCAGATGTAGCGACATGCTCCAAGGACTTTGTGGGCTTGAATTGAGTTCAATAAGGCTTAGTTATGTGTTAGGAAGCTTTGGTTAAATTTTGGTTAAGTTTCGAGTCTATAAAGTCAAAACCGGGAGGTACGTCTAAGTTTAAAAACGATTTGGGAAATTAAACAAAGGGCATAAGTTTACGTGTAAGGAATAATTATGGGTGTATTTTAATGTTACTTATTAAGTTCGGAATGATTCGGTCGTCGTGTAGAGGTCTATGGAAGAATACAAAAGTTATGCTTCTAGAGGTAAACGGTAATTTTACACATGAAAAATGTTAGTCGTCATGGTAGTGCCCTGAATGCTGTAAAATATGTTAATATGTTATTTTTAAATGTTTATGGAATTTTATAATGAAACGATAATTCTAAAAGATATGTTGCATGTTTGGTTTAAAAGAAAAAATGATTTATATATATTCTTGAATTTTTATAAAAGATGAAAATACGAAAAATTGAAGGAGGTGAAGTAATTTTGACTAATACGATGATTGTGATGATACGGTGATTATGATGATATGATGATATGTAAGGCCGAGTTCAGTTGATGGGTGAGAGTGTCGCTGATGTCCCCGCCGCCCAGTACTACGGTTACACGTAGATGGATCCATCGACCCTCAACAGATACAATATTCAAAATTAACGATACAAATTCAATAAAAAGAAAATGTATACGTATATAATGAAAAGGAAAATGTTTATGATGAACGGAAAAATGTTTATGTTTATGCGTATTCATGAAAATCTATTTTAAGTAAAGTATTTTCACTGTTGCATGTTATTGTATATGTATTAATTGCTATTACGGTTATGGTTTGTTGAGTCAATAGATTCACTAGGTGTGATCGATGCAGATGAGCATGATGTTGATGTTAATGAGGGACTTGATGGTTGATCTTGCTGGACTGAAGGTGCACACAACCAGAGGAACATCGATAGTTTTCCGCATTTATGTTTAAGTTTATGATAGATATTTTTGCAACTTTTATATGTCATGGATTGGTTTTGAGAGGATGTTAAAGATAATGTTATTTTGAAATAATGCTAGTTTAGGTTGGTTGATGATTTATGATTTTATGCTTTAAAATTACTTACTTTTTGATTTTCAATAATATTTGTGGTTTATTTAAAATGGTGTCAAAAATGTTATATATTTATATATGCATATATTCGACCGAGAGTAGTATAGAAAAGAAAAGAAAAATTCTAGTACTTTTTAAGAAAAACGAGTAGTGGACGTTTCAAATAACTCAAGTTCTTAATGTTGCATTTGGGGCTGACAGGTTAGGGATGGTATGGACATGATTTGAGGGCTGTCAAGGAGTCCTAGATGGGTTGGACAGGTCTGTGAAAATAGTAGAGAAAGAGCTGAACAAAATTATGGAATTTCATTGGTTAGGTTCAGCCTTGGTCCTTCGAGGGGTTCAGGATATGTGCAGCAGTTGGGTTGCGTCCAGAAGACCTAGGAGGGTTGTGTCGTGGTCCTAGATGGGTGGAGTCGTGTCTGGTTCGTGGGCAAGGGCTGGAGCGGAGCAACATGGTCGCGCGATCACCTTATGCACACAATTTGGAGTTTTTGTGCATGGTTCGGTGGCAGGGACTATATGCAAGTCTTAGGCTGAGTCGTGATGGTCCAGAGGGATCTTGGGGTGGTCTAGTCATAGGCTGGTAGGGTTGGTCCAACCAGATGGGTGTATAATAAGGGCCAGGGTCTCCTGAGTTCCAGAGGTTGCAGCAGGTTACAGATGGTTATTAGGGTCTGGACCGAAGCTAGGTTGGTGCGTAATAGGCTGGTCGAGTCTTGGTTCAAGTTAGGAAAATATATGTTCAGTTTCAGGTTGATTCGAGTTAAACCGAGAGTACTCCGGTTTAAGTTTTTAAAACGAATTATGAAACTTAATCGATGGGCTTAAGTTCACATCTAAGAATGATTCCCTATATGTTTTAAAGGTGTTATGGTAAGTTTGGATGGGTTCAGATCGAAGTTTAATTTCTAGCGGTAAAATGAGAAAGTCAGGGTTTCAGCAGAAAAGTGTCATTTGCACCTGAAAAATGTTAGGAGTCCTGGCAGTGTCCTAATAACTATAATAAATGCTACAAATGTTTATTTTGAAGGTCATGGAATTTTTTTGATGAAAAACTATAATGCTGGACGATGTATTGCATGCTTGGTTTTAAAAAAGAATTATATTATGCATTTATTTTATAAAGTGATGGACATGATGAAATGTCTTGAAGGAAGTGATTTGACATGGCAAGGAAATGGAGATTCATGAGGGACAAAGCCCAATGGAACATGTTTACGAGACAAAGCCCCAAGGGAACCCAACACCAGATTTCTCTGTAGGCCACGACCTAGAAACGAAAAGTGGTTGTTAGTGTCCATTGCCAACTATAGGCCAAGGCACAGAACAGAAAAGTGGTTACTGTTGCCCTGCCGCTTGGTACCATGGATACATCTGAGATTGATCAATCAACAAAAGATGAAAGGATGTCACAATAATGAACTGATTTCACCCATAAAGGAAATGTATATGTATAAAGATGAAAAGGAATGTTTAGGTTTATGCAAATGTTCATGCTAAAGTTATTTTATTAAAAGTAATTTTCACTGTTGCATGTGAATATATACGTATTCCTTGTTATTATGGTCAAGGCATGTTGAGTCATTAGAATCATTAGGTGTGAATGATACATGTGAGGATATTTCTGTGGAGACAGGATGACTTGATTATTGAACTGGCTGGACTGATGGTGTACTGAAACCCGTGGACATTGCTAATTTCCGCACATCTGATGATTAAACAGTACTTCAAATATTTTTACAACTTTATGCGAAGAGTGGGTTTTGAGCGGATTAATACGGTTCAGGTTATTTTTGAAAAAAATGCTAGTTTTAAGTTTGAGTAAATGGTTTAAGTTTTTTTATGATTTTTCACTGTATTTATGAATTTTTAAGTAATTAGATGGTTGGATTATTTTAACGTTTAGTAAAGTATTATTTTTTAAGGCGAACCTTTCTAAAAGTTTCCAATCCTATTTAAAAGCAATGAAAAAATCAGAGACATTTCATTTCTTATACTTAAATTGTTTATCCTTGATGCTACTGATGCAAACAACACTTATTTCATCAACCCAGAGAGGGCGGAAGGACTTCAAAAGATTCCATGTCGTAGGATTTTGAAATTCATTAAGCCAATTAATAAACAAGTTAATTACATATTTAAGTGGATAGATTTCAAATCCATGTATTTTAAAAATGTCCAAACGAATATGGTGGATTCAAACAATGGATTTGAAATGCTTTTATTTAGTTTATTTCCATCCAAATGTCTTCGAGTGGTTATTTCAGGAGGCTCTTTATGCATGCTGAAATACTGTACTATTAACTTAATACTACTCTACCACAAGCATGGCATTTCGTGTTGCCTCGATTATTACTCAATTTGTATCAAATTATAGATTAGTTCCATAAGTTTTGAATATATTTTTGAGTTGTGCTTCTTTGTTCGTATTATTTATTAGTTTTAGAATTGTAAAGAATTTGAGTAAAATGAAATCTTCATAACCGCAATGTGGGAAAACTTACAAATCATGGTTCTTGACTCGTATTTATACTAGTATGGACAAAAACGTAAGTATATGTGTAAAAACGTATTTCTACTAAAGCTACTATAAATGTCCACTTCTAATACTCCCCAAGATGGAGAATGTATATTTTGAATTCCCATCTTGATTAGCAAGTCCCGAAGTCTTCCTGGAAGAAGAGATTTAGTGAGAATGTCAGCCAATTGCAAATAGGAGGCAATATAGAAAACCTTGATGATTCCAGCATGTATTCGTTCACGTACAACATGACAATCGATCTCTGAACAAGGGCACTGGATCAACAACATGCTTTGATCGTTAGTGAAAGACTGGATTTGAAGCAATGTGAATAGCTGATTGACTATCACTGAACAAGGCCACTTGATCAACAACATGAACTTGTAAATCCTTTAATAAGCATAGTATCCAGACCACATCACAAGTACCGTTTGCCATGGACCTATATTCCGCTTCAGCTGAAGATTTAGACACTGTGTGCTGTTTCTTTGACTTCCAAGATATGATGGAATCTCCAAGAAGCACACAAAAACCCGAGACTGATCTGCGAGTATCCGGGAAAGCTGCCCAATCATAGTCTGTGAATAAGCTCAATTTAAGAGCAAATGATGAACTATAAAACAACCCTTGACCAGTTGATCCTTTGACATACTTGAGCACAGAGTAAACAGCTTGCAAATGTTTATCTCGTGGAGCAGATACATACTGACTAAGCTTGTTAACAGAATAAGCCAAATCAGTGCGAGTGACTGTAAGGTATAAGAGTTTACCTACCAACTTGCGATACAAAGAGGAGTCAGGGAGTAATTCACCATCATCAGTGTAAGTTTGAGATTAACATCCATAGGTGACGTTCGTGGCTTGCACCCATGAAGACCAGTTTCAGTGAGCAATTGCAAAGCATAGTGGCGTTGGCAGATATAAATGCCACGCTTTGATCTCGCAACTTCAATTACAAGGAAATATTTTAGATCACCTAAATCTTTCAACTTAAACTGGTCATTAAGAGATACCTTTAAGGCCTAGCCTCTACCTCGTCATTTGTGGCTATAACCACGTCATCTACGTAAACAAGCAACGCTACGAATGCATCTTTATTAGTTCGAGTGAACAGAGAGTGGTCAGCATGTGATTGCACGAAGCCAATACGCCTCAAAGTTGAGGAGAACTTTGTATACCATTGTCGCCATGCTTGTTTAAGGCCGTATAAGTACTTACGCAATTTGCATACAGCACTTGAAGGTAGTAAAGACTCCCCCTTGATCTGATAACCCGAGGTAGAGACATATATACCTCCTCCGAAAGATCACCATGCAAGAAGGCATTGTTCACATCCAATTGCATCAAGTGCTAGCCACGTATAGCAGCCACAGCTAACGAACTCCGAACAGTATCAAGTTTGGTAACAGAGGAAAATGTCTCAAAGTAGTCAATCCCTTCTTGTTGAGTATATCATTTGGCCACCAAGCGGCTTTATAGCGTTCTAGAGTTCCATCAGCCAAGAATTTCTTTTTACCCCCATTTTCAACCCACAACACTTTTCCCCGGTGGCAAAGAAATAATGGTCCAAGTCTCATTGTGTTCCAATGCTTGCAATTCATCCAACATGGCTTGACGTCACTCTGGAGAAACAACATCTTGAGAAAATGACTGCGGTTCAATAATTTTGGAGACATTATTGACAAATGTTATATAGGAAGGAGATAATCTCTGATTATTAAGCACATTCTTCAATGGATGGATAGTAGAGGAATGGGAGAATTAACAGTAAAACAATGATAGTCTCGTAGATGAGATGGTTGAACTGAATGTCTACCATATCGAGTGGAGGGGAGGTGTTCACCGTGACTAGACGAGGAGATTGGTTGAAACTGAGTTTGTTAAACACTATCACAAAAGAAGTCATTATCATTGGGCACATGTTGTGACTCTCAAAGGGAAACACACTCTCATGAAAAATGACATCACAAGATATGTATATTTCATTTGTTTCAAGATTAAGAAGTTTATAAGCCTTATAGCCAGATGGATAACCAAGAAAGACTGATTTTATGGCTCGAGGAGAGAACTTGGTGCGTTGGCTTGGCAATGTGGATCCATAACACAAACAACCAAGTATTTGAGGTGTGTGTAATTTGGAAGTTTACAGTACAACAACTCAAATGGAGATTTATCATTCAAACGTGTAGAAGGAGTTCTATTTATGAGGTAAGCTGCGGTAGTGACACAGTCAGTCCAATAAGACAAAGGGATGTGATATTGAAACATCAAGGCTCGTGCAACATTCAAAAGATGTTGATGTTTCCGTTCAACAACAGAATTTTGTTGGGGAAGTTCGACACAAGATTTATAGGAGATTATACCTTCTGATATGAAGAACTCAGCAAAATTGAATTCAAGGGCATTATCTGATCGTACTGCCTTAATCTTGGTTCCAAATTGAGTGGAAACCAGCTTGCAAAAGTCAGGGAATATGGTTAGCACATCATATTTTCTTTTCAATAAATGAACCCAAGTGAAACGTGAATGATCATCAACAATAGTAAGGAAATACTATATCCTTCGACACGTAATGGATAGAAAGGACCCCATATGTCAATGTGGATTAGATCAGAAGAAGCATCACAAATAGAATTATTTGAAAGAAAATAGTCTCTTTTTTTGGATATATGACAAATGGAACAATCAAACAATTCATCATGTTTTATTGAATCAATACTTGTATTTGTTCCAATTATAGAGAGTCTAGTAGGGGAAGGGTGGCCCATACGATAATGCCATAACTTGTATTGAGTAAAAGAGACATTACAGACATTTGGAGATACACTTGAGGTATCTAGAACATATACGTTGCCACTCGTTCAC